>NW_026268282.1:0-1220 GCF_000697945.3 Frankliniella occidentalis | reverse complement strand
CGGGCTCGGGCAGGGCCTGCAATAACGTCCCCCGCTCATGACCGCATCACGTTACTAACTCCCCCCCCCCTTCCCTCTCGCTTTCGTGATCGCTGCATTCATCTGCATTTCAGCGTTACCGGATACACACCCCCACCCCACCCCCGAAGCAAAGCCCAATTTAACCCCTGAAACCTCCTCGAGTCACCCCCGTACCGAACTTGGTCAGCAGCCGTACCTCCGTGCACGGTGCTGTCGTGGTGCTGGCTGACCATGACAACGGTGGTGGCATCACTTCTGTGTCGCCTTACTCAGTCTACCTTAACCTCCCACGCGCGCGCCCCTGACCCAGCGACCTCGGTATCGTTATCGTCGTCCTCAGCTCGGCCTTCCTCCTCCCCTGGGGCGGCCTGGACCTGGAGCCATTGCCGCACCGCCGCCGAGCTCCACCCGAGTACCCTGTGGGGTGCTGCCGGCCGGCCAGCCACATAGAACCTCTTGCACACCACTGAGGACCCCTGGCATCGCTTCACGACGCATTTTAAGCTTTATCATAACAAGGAGGTACGTAGCCTTATATACTTCCGACGGTCACCGAGTCGCGCCCGTACCAAACGGTATCGTCGTGGTGCTGACTGACAATGGAAAGGATGGTTCTCAGCAGCCCGCCCGCCTATAACTCAGCGTACCTTAACCTTCCAAAAAGCACACCTGCCCAGCGACTTTGGTAGCTTTTTCCCTTCCTTCTCGTTAGGAGCGGACTGACGCCAATGACGCAACACCCGCCCCGCCGAGTTCCACCGATTCCACCCGAGTACCTTGTAGGGAGCTGCGGGCCGCACTTACTGGACAAAGACACTCGTGTCGCGAACACAGCTGCTGCGGCTCCTCCTGGGGCAGGTCGGGGCGGCGCGCGTTCACTGGGCAGAGTGGGTGAGGTTAGGAGGGCCCGGACGAGTGACGTGTGTCGACCTGGGCTGCCTCGAGCGAACTGATCTGTGGGCGAGGAGAGGACCACGCCGCCGGACTGACTGCCGCCGGACGAAGGGGAGGTTAGGGGCGGAGGGAAGAAGAGGGGGGAAGGGGGTCCGCCGCCGTCTGCTGCAACCGTTTCTCCCTCGCTCAGTTTTGGGCTCGCAAACTTGCAAAGAGGCAATCGGGGAGCTTCAGCTGAATCAGACGCAATCGTGTGAGCAACGTCAACACTTTATTGCTCTTTGGAATAAATTACAAAACTATTG
>NW_026268281.1:24793-25393 GCF_000697945.3 Frankliniella occidentalis | reverse complement strand
GTAACACGATTTCACACCAATACAGCAATCCCAAACGACACGGAACTATCAACTTGACGTCAATAAATGGTCAAATCTCCAAACAGCAAAATTTCATCAAACCTGGTCCCCGATCAGACCTTTTGCTGACGTCACAATATGATGTCAAATGACATCAATTTAACATTTTGCGATAACATTAAAATGACCTGCACCTTGCACTATGAAGCTATTGGCTTGATTTACTCGTAGTTTGCATTTACTGATCTTGATGACGGGAGCACTGCTGGGGGCTGGCGGGCAAACAAAAGATTGGTAACACGATTTCACACCAATGCAGCAACAATACGCCAAAAAAGGGAGTTTGGAGTAGTAATGTCCGTTTAGAACTGATTGTGACAATACGGCACACGAACACAGTTTGGTAGTCAACGTGCCACAACGTGTCGTAAATTAATAAAGATAGGCATTTAGTGAGGTCGCGAGGTACCAAAATGACGTATACGTCTCAATTAGTAATTATCTGAACGCGGATCGATGAAAATTTCTGGGAAAAAAAACCGGCACGCTCAGGAACAGGCAAGCAGCGGAGCGAAATAGTTGATCAAAAGAAAAACACGC
>NW_026268281.1:18909-19258 GCF_000697945.3 Frankliniella occidentalis | reverse complement strand
TACACTGTGTCCAACACTTGGGCGCGTCCGATGCACTACATTGTTCTCGCCTAGTTCGATTTAGATGATTTTTCACTCAACGTAAATTTTAGTCTACCGCAATGTTGGGCACATGTTATGGTCATGGCAACATCCTGGGTTCATTGGGGAAGAAAATCTCCGGTCAAGGTGGGGGTGGGGCGATGTCCAAACTGCTGCCCAACACACCACATCCCACACGCCTCACCGCCCCCCACGAAGCGGCTAGGCAAAGGAGGATTGGAGGCAGGCCGACATACCCTTGGGTGCTGAGTCTGCAGGACCGTCATACCTGCAACAGAAAAGAAAACAAACCGTCAAAACGAAGTCT
>NW_026268281.1:13587-13943 GCF_000697945.3 Frankliniella occidentalis | reverse complement strand
CAAAGGCTTAAAGATGTCGAAAGACACTGATTAACAGGGAAAAGCCTAATAAGACCAGCATAGAAAAAAGCAGCAGAAGGGAAAGCACTAATTTGAGGCTTCGATCCCCCTCAACTATTTTCATCAAACTGTTAGTATTGTAGAATGTAAAGCAATTTTTTTAAGCTAGGAATGTGCTTACGAACAATCGGTTAGCCTTAAAAACTATTTGTTAGCGAACTTACGAAGAATCGGTACGTAACACAACGCTAAGGTCCCTTGGAAGCTACGAAGGCTTTTGTTTGCATTACGAAATTGTTCTTCGCAAGCAATTTGCAGTGTGCTCAGCCAGTGTCCTTTCTTGAACACGCAGGGAG
>NW_026268281.1:8201-8512 GCF_000697945.3 Frankliniella occidentalis | reverse complement strand
GTGACGGGAGGGGCCGACGGGGGAGGTACGGGAGTGGTGGCGACGCTCATTCCATCGACAGAAGGGTAACCGATCGGTTCGTCCGGCGGCACAACTAACAGGACAGCACAACTAAACACTAACTACAGTATATACGCACACCAGACCACGGCTGCGTAACAGCCTTCGCGGTATAATGTATCCGTTATGCGTCGGGTTGTTACCCCGTTAAGGTTACCGCGCCCGCGGGTTGTTACCCTGACCAGCAAGATTTACCGCCGACCTGCCCATAGCGCTGCCACCGGCCGCCACACCTGCTGCCCGCTGCACCA
>NW_026268281.1:1987-2881 GCF_000697945.3 Frankliniella occidentalis | reverse complement strand
TTGCATAGCAAATCGTTTTCTTCGTAATATAAAGAAATTCTTTCAAATTGCGAACGATTTTAGTAGCCCCCATCGAGGCTTCTCGACTCCTTAGCATGACCTGAGGCTGACGTGCGGGAGTCGCTGGCTGAAGCCAAACCGCCGCCGCGCGCCCGCTGGGCCGAGTGTGCGCGAGCTCCTGAGCGGAGCCGACAGGGCGGGCGGTCCAAAGGCAGGCGAGGCCGGAGCAAACAAAAGGATAGTTAAAACACATTCATGAGAGGTTCCTTGAACAATGAAGACAGGCTGCAGGGCAGGGCTGAGAGAGAAGATGACAGCGCGGCGCGCATGGGGAAGGTGGTGGTGACTTCACCAAAGCGAGCCGGTCCTTACGCAACCAGTTACGAGAGAGTTGTCACTACTCCACCCTAAAGTCGCACAGCAGAGTCGGGTGCCGGGATGGTAATATAATATAGGAGGAATGACATCCACAATTCATCAAAAGCACCTCGAACCCTTTTGAAAAAAGCAAAAAGAGAATGGGATTCCTAAACATAAATATGTATACCCCAAAGATCGAAGTTCGTCTCAAATTTCAAAAAAACAAATCATTCAAGTTTGGCCGAATTCATTACGTTCGGCTGAAGCTCAACAAAATTCACCGAGTCCAGGGGAACTCGACGACGTTAATCGATTACTTTTTAATTCGATCGAACTTTATCGAAGTTACCAAAAATCGCGCCTATTTCCTCTGGTGCTTTCTATCTTTGGGGTGCGTTCATTTCCACGTATCAGCACCGCAGGCGTAGAGAGCCCCTTTCAGAGTCGCCCCTCCACGCACGTGCGCAACACCAGCGTAACAGAAACCAATAACCAGGTCACGTCGGATTTCAATTTAGCGGCCAATTTGAGGGA
>NW_026268281.1:0-345 GCF_000697945.3 Frankliniella occidentalis | reverse complement strand
GTCCAGAGGCCAGAGCGCCGACGCCACCGAGGAGTGTTCTGTCTTGTCTGAGGGCTGCTCCTTAAACAGTCAGAAAGCATACTACCACCTGTACCGCTAGATTCTTGCCAATGGCAAAGAATCCCTTACGAAGGATGCTTTGTAGAATACAAAGCGGAAGCTATTGTTTTTAATACTTTAATTCCTAATCTCCTTGCAGCAAAGAGCAAACACTGTTAAAAATTTCAAAGGAATGCTTTGTGATGCTAGGCAAATCCTTTGCAAAACAAAGCGGCTAAATGTTTCAAAACTTTAGTTTGTAATGATTTAACAGTGAATACTTCATGTACCACTTAAAATTTACGA
>NW_026268280.1:30200-30615 GCF_000697945.3 Frankliniella occidentalis | reverse complement strand
AAGAGCAGAATACGCCGCCCGATTGTTGTGCGGGGTCCCGGAAGGTTGGCGGCGGCTGAGGTGCGATAGGAAGGAAGGACACGCCCCCCGGGCACGCTTAAATTCCGCGATTATAATATTAAAACTAATGCGGATGCCATCATAATACGTTGGTTGGCAAAAGGAAAGAAGTCCTCCCTCATGCTGCTGCGTCCTCACTCGTCCGTTCAGGTGCGATAGACGGCCCTTCTTCCCGAGGAAGGAGGAAGTTATTTGGCACATGCCAGGACAGGTTGGCAGAAACTATTCTGACTGCCGATGTGTTGTGTGTTGCAAAGTGCTTGTTGCCAAGGGCCAACTGTAGTACCAAATACTAACAATTCGTTTCATTTCCGCCACAGTAGCAGCTGTACAGAGGAAAATTTCCATGATGAGT
>NW_026268280.1:25351-25670 GCF_000697945.3 Frankliniella occidentalis | reverse complement strand
CTCTCTCTCTCTCTCTTGGGCAGGGGCGGAAGGCGCGCAGCGCCCCGCCAAGCCACGCTTCTCCCAAACGCAGAATGACAGGCGTGAAAACAGGAGCGGGTCGCGCGCGACGCGGGTGGGGTGGACCGGCAAATGGACAAATGCGCGTACATGTGTGTGCAGCTGTGCGTGAGGCACGAAATCGCACATGAGGCTGGCGACTGTAGGCCACTATGAGCATGGGTTGGTCATCGATTCGACTCTTAACTGCCCTATCGTCGTATAAACGCAGTGCCTACCCCTCCTGTTAGCTCCCCTTTTCCCCCTGCCGTTCCTTCTC
>NW_026268280.1:19211-20316 GCF_000697945.3 Frankliniella occidentalis | reverse complement strand
AGTGTCCTTTTAAATTACGCTCAGCCTTGTGTCTGCGACTTCGACAATAAGCTCGTGCTGCGATGTGTAAGTTTGACATTTCAGTAGTAGTGTTTTAACGGTGTTCTATGACGAGTTTATTAACCGTTTCCTCAACAACAATTTTTTCAAAAAGAACGGAAGTGCAAAGACCTCGTCTATCCACCGCTGTTGCGCTTCCAGAAGGCCGATATTCATTTCGCTTGTTGGGCGCTACTGCGCCGAGAATGGAAATGGATGGGGCAGACGGCAAAATTCCGAGGGGGGAGGGGGAAAAGCCAAGAAAATCGTCGTGTACACAGAAATACAAGAAAATTAAAAACGATAAAAAAACAAAGCTTCGAACACGTAACAAGAGGTCGACCACTCAGATTTTTGGTGTACATGGAAAATCTGGATTTTTTTTGTGGAATATCTGGAATATTTTTGGAATATCTGGAATGTTTTTGGAATATTTTTCAGTGTGTACATGTTATGTCCAAGTGCCCCCCCCCTCGACACATAAATACAATGATAAAATCAGTTGCTAATTATATTTTTGAACGCGTGTAGTTAGACTTAACAGTACTGCAGAGATTCATAGTTTCATCCATATCGGACATTGCAAGCCGCCTATTCGTACGTATGTAGGAAAAGTGTGAGTGTGTACGCAGTAAAAGTACCTTACGAGCGGCTTGCACATTTTGGTAACAGCGAACCATACTCTGGCGAGTTCTCTCTTTTTGGAACTCGCGGCTTCTTTCTACGGATTGGTGATCGATCCCTCAGTAAACGCGCCGGCCGATTGTTATCACGCCATTAGGTGACGGAGGGGGTGCGAGGAACGGGAGGGGCTGCTGGGGGCCGAGGTGTGATACTGCAGGAACGAGTCGCAGGGCAGGACCCGTGTTTCCGCCCCCCCCCGCCAAATGCGCGTACATGTGTGTGCAGCTGTGCGTGAGGCACGAAATCACACATGAGGCTGGCGACTGTAGGCCACTATGTGCACGGGGTGGTCATCGATTCGACTCTTAACTGCCCTATCGTCGTATAAACGCAGTGCCTACCCCTCCTGTTAGCTCCCCTTTTCCCCCTGCCGTTCCTTCTC
>NW_026268280.1:10774-11206 GCF_000697945.3 Frankliniella occidentalis | reverse complement strand
GCGTTCGCGTTTATACAGTATGAAAATGCGTATGTCAGTATCACCCATATTACCTATGTTATAAATTGAATTTTAACTTTGAAAAACACAACAGCGAATACATTTTAACGAAGAAGTTTTTACTTCAACCCGCTCCCAGCAACAAACCCCAGCTTGCACTGTAAACTCAACAGTATGCAAAGGCATGCACACTGTATAAACAGTGGGCATAGGCATGCTCACAATTGCTCCGAAAACTCAACAGTCGGCGCTACTTCCTTTCAGACGCATAACTTTGGAACTTAGATGACATTTTCAGTTTCCTCGGGAGAAAAGCTTTCAAATGAGCTATCATGTGACGTGTAGAATGAATGATCGAGCGTCGGATGACAGGGTGACACAATTTCCCGTATCATGCTACAAGAAAATTGAATGCCAAAATACTGCCACACG
>NW_026268280.1:5486-5794 GCF_000697945.3 Frankliniella occidentalis | reverse complement strand
CAGGTGGAAGGGTTGCCAAGTAAAGAACTCAAAATCTGAGGAGACTTTCGTCAACAATGAGAGGTTTCCACAAAAAAAAGTAATTTTTTTCCCATTAGCATGTTGTGGGTGGATCAAGGCGGATGTTCATGGTTGTTAAAAAACACATTTGTTAAAAATACAACAATTTTGAATTACAAAGCACGTGTGATAAAGCACCGAGGGGGAAACGACTGTTAAACTTTGTGTCTGCCGTATTACGGATTACCCGTACAGAGTTAGTACAGAGTATCTTCCGGATTACGTTGCTTTTTCTCTAGGATTACCCC
>NW_026268280.1:0-496 GCF_000697945.3 Frankliniella occidentalis | reverse complement strand
CGCAGATTCATACTGTTCCCTGACTGTCACAGCACATTTGCATGTATATCGAAAATATGAAATCCCAGGAGTTGCCAAAGAAAAAGAGTATATGCCAGGGTGGCCACGAAATCGGAGTTTTCAAATTCCCTGACTTTTCCCTGACCTTTCCCTGACTTTTTACGCATGTTCCCTGACTTTTAAAGGTATTTTAATTGGAACTTTTTGCCTCCCAAAAAATTGAAAGTGCCACCGGAAGTTTGAAAACAACAATATGAGGCAAGATTCAGTCATTTTCCCTGACCAACATTCAATTTCCCTGACTTTTCCCTGACTTCCCTGACCAATATTATTTTCCCTGACTCTTCCCTGACTTCCCTGACTTCCAGGTTGCGTGGCCACCCTGTATGCGCAAGCACCGTCCTGATCAAGGTCATAATGTAAACGAATAACCCTATACTCCAGAAACACCCTCTCGTCTCACTTGGTAGACACACAAAAGTTGCCCACAGAAAAA
>NW_026268279.1:21781-22158 GCF_000697945.3 Frankliniella occidentalis | reverse complement strand
AGCGTAACAGTGTTTCGTGAGATATCGCGAAGCCTGTTACGCGAGACGTGGTCTGGCGTACATCTACCTAGTCGTAAGCTACGGTGCTGCAGGGGTTCACCGTAGCTTACAGTGAAATTCACTTAAGTTTTTAACAGTGTGGTTGTATAAACTGCTGCATGTTTCTGTACAATAAGATGCATAAGGGTTTAGTGTCTAAAAGCTGGGCGGCCATCTTGGCCCTGTGTCCCTAGCCGTGTAGTGTAGTGTCGCCCTCGCAGAGGTGCGAACAGCCACCGGGGTGGGGTGTGGGTGGCGGCCGCTGCGGGGCAGTGGGCGCGCCCTATATCTTATATCCGCCTCATCCAAGCATGCATGAAATGCATGCATTGCCCCCC
>NW_026268279.1:16073-16851 GCF_000697945.3 Frankliniella occidentalis | reverse complement strand
CTCGCCCCTACCACTAGAGCCCTTCAAAGAACGAGCTACACGAGCTAAATGCCTACCCCGACCCCCCCCCCCTCTTGCCTGTCGAAGAAGGGGTCTAGCTCGCGTAGCTCACTCGATGAAGGGCTTTACCTACCACCATGCGGTGGTTGCTGACCTCTTCAACCCTACCGTTGCTGTTGCTGGCCCGCGTCGTTTCTGGCCCCTACCGATACTACACCGGTCCTTCGGGCTGGTGCCCTTGCCGTTGCTGCGGGCCCTCTCCGCTGTTGTCGCTGGGCCTCGCCGTTGTTGCTGCTGGCCCTCTCCGCTGTTGTTGCTGGCCCTCGTCGTTGTTGCTGGCCCTCGCCGTTGTTGTTGCTGGCCTTCACTATTGTTGCTGGTCTTCACCATTGTTGCTGGCCTCGCCGTTGTTGCTGCTGGCCTTCACTATTGTTGCTGGTCTTCACCATTGTTGCTGGCCTTGCCGTTGTTGCTGGCCCTCTCCGCTGTTGCTGCTGGCCCTCTCCGCTGTTGTCGCTGGGCCTTGCCGTTGTTGCTGCTGGCCCTCGTCGTTGTTGCTGGCCCTCGCCGTTGTTGCTGGCCTTCACCATTGTTGCTGGTCTTCACCATTGTTGCTGGCCTGCGCCGTTGCTGTTGGCCCTCGCCGTTGTCGCTGGCCCAGAGTCCGCCGCGCTGCACACAACGGCTCGGTCGGATGGGCGATTCATCCAGCCTTTGTCAAATGTCTTGATTGTGGTGGACCATGGCGCTGGTCCGGCGGGCATGTCTCGGGCGGCTC
>NW_026268279.1:11478-11759 GCF_000697945.3 Frankliniella occidentalis | reverse complement strand
GCTCTCAAAACCCCTGTTAGGTAGGCAACATCTTGCCTGCTGTGCACGCGTGTACTGCGGGCTGGCCTACCCCAGGTTTCGCAGGCGCTGAGCTGTCGTTTTTAGCCGAACGGTTCTGAGAAAAAACTGACGTACTTTGTGTCCCTTAGGACATCATCGAAAGTAATTCAACGATGCATCTTTGTGCTCATACACTGTTTTTAAAAAAAGTCAGAACTTCACAAAGAATTCGTTGTGAAAAATGTTGCCACAACTCTTTGTGAAATCACAACTCTCCTTCG
>NW_026268279.1:6478-7135 GCF_000697945.3 Frankliniella occidentalis | reverse complement strand
GCCGCGGCACGCCCAATCCCAATGTTTAATCGCCGCTCTGGTGACAGCACCGCGATATGGGGCGTTTGTCCGCCGCGGAGTACACGGAGCAGGGGGCGGCACACGTATGGCCCGCAGGCTGCCGGCTGACGGAGAGGGCGATGCACTGCACAAAATCATGAAAAAGAAAGGAGGGTGAACAAACAATCCTGCTATAGGTTATACCTACGATTTGATTCATCGCACAAATTTGTGCGCTAAAGTGCACCATTTCGTCCAAATTATTGCACAACAAAATCAACACAAAAATGAGTGCAAAAAATGTGATTGCTTAAATTTGTGCACATAAAATGTACAGATTGTTGCCAGCAAACAGGGAGTTTGTATCGCAAACTGCCTACCTTTCAGACGACTCGACGACTCAGTAGAAACGCAGGGGTGGAGGGTGATACAAACTTTTTTCACGTGCGGTGGCTCCACCCACACGTACGGAGACGGTTAGACACGCCCAGCGGCGGTGGGTCCATCATGTTGGACCCATACCACAAAGTGCCCTAGTAGTGTCATGAGTCGACCCTAAAATTTTCATTGCTGAGCTTAACTTGAACTTGAAATTAAACTTTAACTTTAAATGCTCAGCTCTGTCAGGAAGCGCAAGGGGAGACCGCCCGGAAGACG
>NW_026268279.1:622-1086 GCF_000697945.3 Frankliniella occidentalis | reverse complement strand
ATAGGGCATCGTATCTAAACTTAAATTTCGTTACATTTTAATTCAATTACATATTACTGCAACAGTATCGGTAACAATAACTTAAAAGATTATGTCTGTTTCTATTCTGAAACAGATGCTGCTTACAGCTTGAAGTGGTACAAACATTTGTAGCAGCATTGTTTGACGCGGCCCACCTATACTGTTCAGATGGTGGTAGAGTGCTTTTTCGCAACAAACATTGCTGTTTTGCAACAACTATTATTGTTCTCGAACATCATTGTTGTTTGTCTACAACACCGTCTTCATTAAGAGTAAGAGAGTTGTTTTTCAACAACTCTTTTTACAGTGCAGGCAGAGGACCTACACTTGTACAAGATGCGCCAAATTGTACGCAAATTTACCAACAACTTTTGAGAACATACCTCAAGTGCTAGAATTATAAGTTACCAATACAATAATCAACGAAACGTAAGCACCGGTAC
>NW_026268279.1:0-491 GCF_000697945.3 Frankliniella occidentalis | reverse complement strand
TCACCGGGCTGAGGAGGGGCTGGTGTTGATGACTGAGTCGCTACGAAAGCGAGAACGGGAGGGAGAGAGTTCTATAGAGCCAAGGTGAAGGTGGAGAAGAAGGTGTTTGCAGGCCAGGAAGTGGTGGTCGTGGGGTATACTGTAATTTGGGAATGTCTGAAATGTGTACGCCTCAAGGTGTATGCTACACTGCTACAGAGTCGTAGAGCCAAATTTTGCGCCTTCTTGTGAATCAGCTTGTGGCGCTCGAACCAGGCACCCTGAGCTATAGTGCTTTCTGCACATGCCAGAGTGCAAGAGGTGTCAAAGATTCTATGCGCCCAAAGCTGTCTCAAAAGAAAGCGCAAAATTTGGCTCTGTAGCCTTTTAGAGGGGTACACTCTTCAGATAGCCCCGGAGTGGCGGCCGCGGTCGTGTTCACGGGATGGTTCTTGAGGCAGGCCAGCGCGCAGGCCGTCGTGGGGGGCTCAGCAACACTGTCTGGACGCCAC
>NW_026268278.1:16903-17748 GCF_000697945.3 Frankliniella occidentalis | reverse complement strand
CGGCGTATTAAGCGTCCCGGCAGACATGGATTTGCACAGGTCTAGAGCTCCTAAGCAGCTCATTTATGCTATGTAAGATTTAACAGGATGGGGGAGCTTGCCTCGTAGGAGTGGGTGGTTGAGTGTGTGTGTGCGCGCGCGCACACTACCGAGCACTTGGCTATGGCATAGTACTCACGGTTGATGTCCAGCACGACGGCCTTGGACTGGGCGGGCGCCTTGGCCGTGTTGTTGGCCTTGCAGACGAGCCGGTGGTTGAGGTGGTGGCGCGCGACCGGCCCGGGGAAGGTCAGGTGGTTGATGGTCACGCCGCCCTCGCGGTGCTCGTACGAGTCGTCGATGAGCGTGTTCTCCAGGTACCAGTGCACCTTGGGCCGCGGTTGTCCTGCGTCACAAAGATAGATCATGTTTAGCATGCGTTGCTGAAAAATACCGATGAATTCTGTGGTTGTGCTGGTGCCTAAGGAAGAATACGCGAGAAGGTTCCCCAACTGTTTTCCTAAGGAAGGCCAGCATTAAGTCCGACGGGAGATTGCAGCCACCTGGCGTACGAGAGTCTCCTTTCCAGTTCAGCTGTGTTTTTGAGACAGTGACCCGGGTGGTTGAACCCCCGGCCGCGATGGCCCTGGTCCCGCCCCTCCCCCGCCCCCCGCGAACAAGCTGCTCATGAGCATCTACCTCGCCGTTGGTACTACCTGCTGCCTTTCCTCAGCCCCTCGAGTATTTTTACCCCATTCCTGACATTCTCCCCGCAATTTCGTGCCGTGTTACTCCTCCTGGCCGGGGTAGGAGCAGGTATGACGTGTGCGTGTGCGCGTGTGTGCGGGGGGAAAGGAGGGGGAAAG
>NW_026268278.1:14190-15293 GCF_000697945.3 Frankliniella occidentalis | reverse complement strand
CGCCCCACCCCGCCCACCTCCCACGCCCAGCCAGGTGACAACCAGCCCCCTGGGGCACCGCCACGGCCCTCCCTGCGCTCGGAGCTCTCGAGTCCTCGCCGAGCTCTGGGATTTCGCGCACACCAAGGATCGGACGCGGCTCTCAGACCCCATCATCTCCCGTACAGCGCCAACTCACGCCACCCTACCCTTCCCTCCCTCCCCCGGGTGTACATAGTCCAAAGGTCCCAGGTGCAGGAAGTATTCGAGGAGGTAGTTGGTATGCCTGACGCAGCGGGAGGCCGGGGGGTCCCGATTGAAAATTAAATGACACCGGACCCGGAACCCTCTCCCCTCCCACCTCCTCGTCTCTTGCCTCTCCCCAACCCCAGCGCCACGTACACCAGTGTGCCGCGGCGTTCCCCCAATCACAATAATTAACTTAGTTATTATGGACACCCCAGCGACGTGCTGCGACTGCAGCGTGTATCGCCGGTGTGGCCCTCCGGGGGCACCTACCAACCTGGGCCCCAGGGGCAAACCTACCCCCCTCACCCTCCCCCCCCCCTCCTTCTATTCGTGTGTACGAGTTTGTGCCGCGCCTCCACTGCTCACATACACCATACGCGCACACACACACGCACACACGCATTTTGCACGCACTTTGTGGAAGCACGCACGCACACCGACCCGGACCGCCCGGCGCTGTGTATCAGCCAGCTTTCAAAAGAGCCGGGGCAGTTAATACCTTTACCTCGCCCGGTGCCGCGAGTCTTTATTGTCATTAGTTATACACGGAACGTTTATTTTTATTTAGACAAAACGCCGAGCATAAAGCCATGGAAAGCGATACACAGTATCGGCAGAAAAAAAGTTGAGAACTATAAAAAAAAATCCTTTCTTTTGTGGTTGGGCGGTAGGTGCGGGCTGCGCGGGCGGTGCGGGTTCACACCAAGGAGATGCACTAGTAATGTATCGAGTGCGGGAGGCGGGCGGGCCCCTTCAACGGCCACGACAACACCGCCCGACTAACTTTTTCATGCTCGTGGGACCGCGCGGTGCACTCACCCTTATTGCGCAAGTACGTGGGGGATGCGGCCGCCACCACCCCCCTCGCTGTCCCC
>NW_026268278.1:6376-9035 GCF_000697945.3 Frankliniella occidentalis | reverse complement strand
CTGGCAAAACGGGGTGAGGGGTGGGGTAACGGCCGGGGGTTGCAGTGAGGGTGAAGCGAGCAGAGAGAGAGAGAGAGAGCGAGTGAGCAGAGCAGGCGGGGGGCAGGGGATTGCAAAGCACGGCTCAGATAATGGGGGCGCCATATCTTGCTCCTCCAACATCCAAGGACGTGGTCTGGTCACCTCACCCCACCGCCCATGTGACACATGACAGTGCGCGCGGGAGAAGGGGGGGGGGGCGGAGAGCCTGGCCGGCTGGCCCAGCAGCAGCCAGATAGATTAGCAAGTTTACCAACATGCGGGTGTTGTGGAGCAAAGCTGTGCGAGGGGCGCAGTATGGTGGGGGAGCAGGAGAGGAAAGCGTAACGAAACGACGCGCTCCTCCTGTCGTGGTGCGGAAGGGTAATGGAATCTTCTACCAAATTACTTTTCGCCCCCGCAAAAGCAGACGACCAGCCAGCCAGGCCGACGCCTCCTGCTCGCTCTCAGCCGCCACCGCCTCCCTGCCGGCGCGGGCCAATTTCATTATTTGGGCGGCCTAAGTTTTGCAAAATATTTGGCAGGCCCGCGCGGCCGCCACACGTTCATGCCGGGTTTATACGGGGCGGTTCGTGGCGGTTCATGGCGGGGCGGGGCGTGGCGCGGCAGTCGGCAGTAGTGGAAACATACGGGCAAGAGGATGTGCAGGATATAAAAACAGTTGATGGAGGGGCGCGAGGAGCGAGCCACCACTGACGGGGCCGGCGGCGAGACGCACTGGTTTACATGCACCACTGAACAAGTCTTGCGCGAATGATTGTAACGCGGGGGCAGCAAACCTATAGCGAATTACACAGTCGAACCGCTTACCTGACTTTCAAATACAGTACTTTTCCAGTTTCAGATTAAGTTACCTGAGACCATTTTCAGGTATCTTTAGCCGGTTTTACCATATTCAGTTAGATTACCTGAAGAGGCATACTAACATTTTGGGGACTATCCGAGATTATGGCACCGACATTCAAACAACCCGGGGAGGGGCATTGTCCAACCAGCCTAACCCCTAGCCACCTTCGCAAGGTCATGGATCACTTTCATATGACTTAACCCGCAGACCGCAAACTGTCCTCTGCTGCTCTATGTTATTTTTTTTAAATTATTTCAATATCGACCACATTTTGTGGGCGTGTACCCTCTCGACCGTTCTCTGCCGTCCGCAGCCAGGGCCGTGCGGCGACAAACGGCCGCCGCTTAGTTTACGCAGTGGCGTGTCGTTTAAGTGGCGTCAAACCTATAAATGCGGCGGGCTGCTTGCTGATTTCCATGCGGTCGCGCAGAAAACTCTCTGCCCGAATACTTTTAGTACCCTCTTACAGTACTTTTAGAACCCACTTAGTACTTTTAGTACCCACTTAGCAGCCGGCTGTGGTGGAGGAGGGGGCAAGAATGAGGCGGGTATGAAGGACTCGCGGCAGGCGCCATTAAACCTAAACGAATTATAGCGGCCGATAAAGACAGGTGCGGAGGTTGCAAGGGAAATACAATAAGGGCGCAGGGTAGGGGATGGGAGGGGGCTGTGATCCAGGCGCGCGCGCGAGAGAGAGAGAGAGAGAGAGAGAGAGAGAGAGAGAGAGAGAGAGAGAGAGAGAGAGAGAGAGCCTATACCCCCTCGATGAGGACCTGTTAACCCCTCCCCCCCCCTTCCCGTCCTCTCGGCTCCCCGCCTCCGCGGCGATACGATACGACTGACTGTATAATTTACTCCTGAATCGCTGCCCACGCCGCCGCCTCGCTGCAGCAACGCCGCTGCTCGCCTCCTCCGCGCTCGCCTCCTCCGCGCTATACTACCTGGAATCAACGCGGGGGTAAAGCCGGCGGCGGGAGTTAAAGATACCCGTGCGTGGCTGTTCACTACCAGGAACTGCTCCGCGAGGCAACCGAGAAGGCACGGCACCCAAAACCGCGCAGCTATACAGAGTAACCCAAACTGCCCCCGCGTTGCAACCGAACGTGCATCTCAACCACACTGTTATAGGATAATTGTTGTGAATTTACAACGAAAGTGTGGTTAATTTTGTTAGCAGCACATGCACATGCTGTATTTTTACAAACATGCTGTCAAAAAACAACATTAATCAAAATTTCGGAAACAAAGTTTCCGACCGAAAGCAGTCACTTTTGTTTTACTTTTGTTATACTAATACGAGTGTCACGTTTTTTTTTTTTTTTTGGTTGTTGTCGGTCTATATAGGCCGAATATCACAAGTTTCGAGAGAGTTCAAATGAAAACAACATTTCTGTTATAAAACAGGAGTGTCACCCCGCAGTCTGTCGTCAGGTGACAGTTATTTTTAATAGTGCACGAGCGTTTGTGGAGAGGACACGAGCTAAAGGCGAGCAGGCTAAAAGTGTGCTCGACTTTGGAGCGACAGAAGCCATACCAGTCGTATGCAGAGAACGCTGCGGTGCGCCACCCGGAAACGCGGTTAACGCGCTTCATACTATTGCAACAAGTCGTGCGATTTACTTTTTGTATACCTACGTAAAAAAAAGAAAGAGGAGAGAGAAACGCCAACGCATTTTCTACAATTTTCCTCTCGAGTACAAAATAACAATATAATAATGGCTCTCCACGTCGCGACCGCCGCTCGGTTGCGGTGTGAACAAGTAGGTGGGTGGG
>NW_026268278.1:5068-5366 GCF_000697945.3 Frankliniella occidentalis | reverse complement strand
CGCGCCTGGCCGCGCCCCGCTCTGTCGCCTTGATGGTGGTAAACTGCAGTTAGTGTGTTGCCTGCTCGCACACTTTAGCCGCTGGGGAAAATTATTGCAAGGTCTGCTTTCTGTTCGAGACCTGCGGCGGGCCCAGGCCAGGGCCAGGCAAGGGCGACGGCGCGCCGGCGGGGGCCAGGCTCACCCCCAGCTCGGCCCCGACTTAGAAAAACCAAACGTTGAGGTCGATTTTCTACGCTGGCGCCTTAATGTGTTTCCCACCTCGCCAAAGCCCCAGGCAGATGGGCAGCGTAGAGAG
>NW_026268278.1:2401-3314 GCF_000697945.3 Frankliniella occidentalis | reverse complement strand
CCCTTCTTTCCATTTTAAAGCGTTCTGTATACACCCGAGAGATTAGGTGTAAAAATCATTTTGAGAGACAAAGCTCTAAAATTGTCTTTGCACCAAAATTAGATGGTGGGAAAATGTTACATGTTCAAAACCTTCGTTTTCAAAAAAAGGTCTCTTTTCCACGCGCTTGCGCTGCATACTGCACGGTACGGCACTACATTGCATTGCCCTGCATTGCACTGCATGCATTGCACTGCACTCGACTGAGGCGCACGCAGCTAATTGGTACCGATGTGCCAGAGCCATCCACCCACGCGCGTGCCCCGCCGCCCCGCCCCTTTGCTTTGAGTCACGTAGTAGTGCGTCACGCAGATGAATGGCGGGGGCGGGGCGCGGGGCACAGAGCCCGTCCTCCTTTGTTTTTCTCGGCGCGAGGGGCCTGCCGTGCCGTGCGCGCGCGCGACGGGGCTCTGCCGGGCTCTGCCGGGCTCCCCGCGGCTGTTCAAAATGACGATGTCTTTTATCAGCAGAACAAAAGGGACGGCCGCCTCAAGTGTCAATTACGAGCCCCACTGCTGCGGCGTTGTGCAACGGACGAGCGAAAGGAGAAAAAAAAAAAGATAAACAAGGCGCGTTATTAAGGTTATGAAAGCGTTATGGACCCCGCCACCAGGGGGGCCGGAGTAATCTTACGAATCAGACGGGGGCGGTGTGGCGGGGGTGGGGAGAAGGAGAGCGGGGCGGAGGCAAAGTGAAACGGAAATGTCGCGCGAAATGAGCCTGCAAGGCAAGGCGACGTACCGAGGATTTTCGCATTTTTTTAAAAACAATCCGCTGGTTTTCACAACGTGGGCGTCTAGCAGTGGAGAGTGAGCCCCCCCCCCTTTCCCCCTACCGTTGCCCCCCACGCTGCATCCCCTTCCCCTCCCCCTCT
>NW_026268278.1:0-542 GCF_000697945.3 Frankliniella occidentalis | reverse complement strand
CTCGATGTCGCACGGCAGGGACACCTTGCGGCCAACCACACCCTCCACGTGCTCCACGGGGACTGCAACAGACAGCACGGGCGGGCTCAGCACACACACACACACACATCATAGACGTGGTTGAATACTCGCAGAGAACACCTTTCAAAAGAACCTGATCTATCTGATACGGTTTCACAGAACTTGCTGCGATCTGCTTAGGTTGAAATCACACTGCGTAGCTGAGAAAGAAAATATAAGCGTTTCACCGACAACCAGACTACAGTATCTCGATGAGGGGGTTGAGCAAGAGCGATCATAGTACAGGTGGCGGAGGACCAGTCTCCGAATCTCCGCGCCGTCACACACTGCGTCCCGGACGGGGTGGAAGCGGTGGGGGAGTAGAATCGTACAACAGGTTAATGCCTCTGGACACACACACAGACGTTCGCACACCAACGAGTACACGGGAGGATGCGCGCTGCGCGTGGAATAGAGGATCGTAGGAAATTGTTTGTTGAAATCGGCAAACAGCATCCCAGCGTGGAGCCTACTACCACCCG
>NW_026268277.1:14994-15569 GCF_000697945.3 Frankliniella occidentalis | reverse complement strand
ACCGGAAACCTAAAGTGTGTGGATTTCGCGAAACTTGAAGGTGTGTGAACTCCATTCGTACACATGGATTTCAAAGGAAAATGCATACCTTTAGTCCCAAACGTGTACAAATGGGCAGTCACACACCTACAAAGTGTGCGACATTCACACATTTGTGTTTACAGAAAGTACTCGCGTCATTCGAGGTTGGGTGCGCCAAAGCGGAAACATAGTAGGGTTGCCTATTCTAACGGGGGCCAGAAGACGCCGCAATGGCTTCAGCGACGATAGGCAAACCCGTTCGCACGCGTGCATGCTGGCTAGTAGGACCATGAGTAGGACTCGTTTGCTCTGACGGGGCAGGACGACCACAGGAAACCGCCTGTCGTAAGTCTGTGCTTCAGTTGAATCGCACTCTGCTCATCCTTCCCCGAGGTAATGAGAGGGGACGTTGGGCGTCAAGCGTTATCTCGCCCGAGGCCGAGGCCAACCGTCGTACAGCAGACGGACAGAGCCCAAAAGTGCAAGCTGGCGGAATGCAGAGACGCGGCTGCGGGGCTGGAGAGTGGACAGTCGCGGCGCAACCAGCAGCCAGG
>NW_026268277.1:12670-13974 GCF_000697945.3 Frankliniella occidentalis | reverse complement strand
ATGACAACCCACCCAAAACGACCCTTTTTTCTGAACACACCCTATTTCGCTTTTCACTTTCCGGCTTTTCACTTCTACGCTTTTACGCTTCCTCGCTCGGCTTCGCCCAGCCTCACTTCACCTCACTCGGCCTCACTTCACTTCTCACTTTTCCTCACTTTTACGCTAACTGGATATCTTCCTGGCACAGCAGGTCAGACTATGTAAGGGGCGGCTAGGGTGCAATAACCAACAAACCGTTAGTAACCGAATAGGTACCTAGACTAGAGTATGCAATGAGCAATCATATCCCAGCCCCAAACCAGCAACTTTACCACTGAAACGCCCCGACTTAGCTAGCTACTCTGGGTGGGCCGCCGTCGTCACAGGTGCTAGGCGGGTGAGCCAGCCGAGAAACCAAGTGGCAACGCCAGCGCCTTTTCTGCGCTAAATTTGCGCATCTAGAACAAAAGGAATCAAAAAGCGCGATATAAGCGAAGGAAAGGCACTGGTGTTTTATGGGGAGAGACCCTCCTTGTCGCGCATGTCGTCGGGTCGTCCAGCTCCATAATGCCGGGTTTACGATGGAGCTTTTTCGGAACAGAACGAAATTTGTGCGGAACGGAACGAATCCCGTTTGCTTATTCCTTATGGGCGTGTTTATGTTGCCGTTTTGACGGAACGGAACGAAATCTTAGGCCGGAACAGAACGACGGGTTCCCATTTTGATGGGAAGGAGCGGGAACAGAACGAAGTTTTCCGGAACGGAACGAAGGGTCAGCCAATGAGGAAGCGTCCCTGCGATACGGAACACACTTTCGTTCGGTTCCGTCACTGAAACATCATAAACACCCTTCGTTCCGTACCCGAAAATTTTGTTCTGTTCCGCTAAAATCTCGTTCTGTTCCGAAATCACCAACTCCATCGTAAACCCGCCATAACCTGTGGTCCAGGATGACGTCACGACAGTTGCATTCGCTTCTCCGCCCAGCCGCAGCAGTCTAGCCAGCCGGATCACACCCCACTCACCACCCATCTTCATCTCGCCTCCGACGCGGGATTCTCCGGTCAGCGGCTGCGTGGACTAGCGAGGTGACTCTATCGACTTGGTAGTCCAACTTGGAATCAACCTGTTACCGTGAGTACGACTGGACGCCCTTCTTCTCAATACAAGCTGTAGGCAAATAAAGTGAACGGTATCAGTTTGGAAGCAGCGTGGCTGTAGGAGCACAGATGAGGTTAGGAGATCCCACCGCCTGTTTAGATCATTCAGAACGGAACCGTGTCTTGTTCACGGAAGGAACGCGTTTGTTCTCCCAACAACG
>NW_026268277.1:7350-8301 GCF_000697945.3 Frankliniella occidentalis | reverse complement strand
CTCCAATAAAATCTTTAAATCGCGTTTTCTACTTTCTGGCCGTAATGCACCCGCAGGGTGTCCTATCCGCAAAATGCTGTGTACCCGCAGAGGGCGGGCGCTTGTCGGAGATGCGTTCCCGTTGAGCCATGGTTTCTGATACGGTAACACCGTGGTCTGCTTCAGGTCAAGTCCTACGATGGATTGCAACATATGCTTCGAGCCGTTCGACCAGGGTGGCCACCTGCCCAAAGCGATGCCGTGCGGACACACGGTGTGTCTGGCATGTCTGCAACGACTGCAAAACCGGAAGTGCCCGACGTGCCAACAGGTGGGTTCAGCCAGCGCTCTCACCCTGCGATTTGCCTGGATTTGTCCTTCGTTCTACTTTTCTAGATTCTTCCCTTTGCAGGCGTTCCAGGTCCCGCTGTCACAAATCCCCAACAACTACACTGTGCTGCAATTCCTCCAGGCCAGACCGGACAGGTGGGTGCCCAGGTGACCAGCAGGTGATTTGGCGAGCTGGCAGCTGTGTGTGAAGGTGGGACCGTGCCTCAATGCCTTGTGACCCCTCAGGACCGACAAGTCACCAGGGTGGTGCTCGAGGTGCAGCGCCGTCGCTACGCCCCAGTGCCGGGGCCAGCAGCACGTGGTCCTGGGCGTGAGAGAGGCTCTGGAGCAACTCCTGCAGGGCGCCCTGCCGCAGGCTTCAGGCCAGCTGGAACGTCTGAAGAACCAGTGCCAGGAGGATGAGGCCGTGCGAGCCCTCGCCCTGCTGTCCGGCGAGGCCTGGGAAGTGACGCTGCGGGGCCAGGGGCCACCGCTCTCGGGGACGCTGCGGGACACCAAGGACCCCCTGATCAAAGCCGTTTTGTTCGTCCTGGCGACGAAGGGAGAACTGAAAGCGGCTGCTACACTGCCGGTATTGTAAATTAGTATGGAAACTTGGACACTTTCTAGTGGAGTGGCCTA
>NW_026268277.1:5012-5334 GCF_000697945.3 Frankliniella occidentalis | reverse complement strand
ACTCGACTGTGCGAAGGACCTCAGCTCTAGTGATCTGGCCGGGAATCTACTTGTGTTTCGTGGGGTAAGTCGATCCAGGTTGAGCACGCGAGTGTTCAGCATCTAACCCTCTCTTTCCCACCTAATCAATTCGTGTGCTGCTCTCTCGCGGACTTTGAGGGGCTGCACCCGGTGGTTGATACGCCCCGCCCCACCACCAATGTGAGTCTCGTTTTCTTGTGCAGGTGCAACGGCTGCTCAATGTGTCTACGGAAGTCGCTCCCCACCTTCCGATCGCAGAGCCCACCGTGCAGCAGCTGAGTTTGAGTCCGCCTACTTCACT
>NW_026268277.1:4549-4962 GCF_000697945.3 Frankliniella occidentalis | reverse complement strand
GAGTGCGGGCGGGTTGCCTACTCGCCCGGCCCGTAAGGCGCCGTGGACAGGGGCAGATGGACTCGTCCCGACGCGGTCGGACCAGAGATAACTAGAGATGCTTACCAGATATTCTGTTCTCTCTCTGCGTTCGGACCGCGGGCCCGGCCTAGGACTGGCGACCCTGGCGACGAGGCTCGTCCATTTCCTCGCCGGCAGAGGATCCGTGTGCCTATTCGTACGTGGCCGGAAGACGCCGCCATGGCTACGACGATAGGCAAACCCGTTCGCACGCGTGCATGCTGGCTAGTAAAACGCGTTTGCTCTGACGGGGCACGACGACCACACAGGAAACCGCCTGTCGTAAGTCCGTGCTTCAGTTGAATCGCACTCAGCTGCCGCGCATCCTTGCTCATCCTTCCCCGAGGTAAGGA
>NW_026268277.1:0-359 GCF_000697945.3 Frankliniella occidentalis | reverse complement strand
CTTTTGATAAATTTTGACTTTAGCGGCGCCGTAGGCCAAGGTAGACGCACATTTAGCTCAGCCTCACACGGTTTTAACGTGCGTCTACCTTGTAGTAATGTGGAATCCCACAAGTTAGGCATCCAGTGACATGCACCAAGGTGGCTGGCTCACGCCGCGCACGTTCGCATGCACGCGCATCACGCGTGTGGACGGGTTGCCTACTCGAACGGGGCCATAAGGAGGAGCGAGCCTAAAGACAAACCCGCTCGCACCCGTGCATGCGGAACAGCGTATAACTACGAACGTGCGCGCCCTGAATGAGCCACCCGACACAGCAGGTCAGACTAAGGGACGGCAAGGGTGTAATAACCAATAAA
>NW_026268276.1:17226-17560 GCF_000697945.3 Frankliniella occidentalis | reverse complement strand
CTCCGATTTTATTTATTTTTTTGTGGAAAGAGGGATGGGGGGAGGTCGTGTGACGACCGTTTCGACATGCGCCTGGTGACCGTAGCACATCACGGTGCTCTCCCCTCCGCGCCCTCCCTCCTCCTCCCTGCCCCCTCTCTGCTCATATTTTACGATATACGCTCCGCGTGCAGCAGTCGTTGGCCGTGCAGGTGCCTTGCATCGACCCCTCCCCTCCTCCCCTCCTCCCCTCCCCTTTCATATTGTACCAGGTGTAACGTGTAACTGTGAATACGCAGCAGTGTTGCGGGATTGCATACTCAACATGCCCGCAGGGTCCATGGCCTCTTACAGG
>NW_026268276.1:11180-11606 GCF_000697945.3 Frankliniella occidentalis | reverse complement strand
CCCCCTCATTGCTAATTGGGCCGGCAGCATCGCCAGACTTCGCGGGTGTGTTGTAGCTTTTGTTTACCCCGCCGTCCCGCCGCCGTGCGCCTCGCGGTCGGCACCGCGGCGTCCTCGCGCGCCACGCCACGCCAAGCCCGGGCCCAACTCTATTTCGAGCAGGTTTTGATGCAAGGCGAAGACAAGGCCGCCGCAGCAGGACAGGAGCAGCGCCGCCGCCGGTGAGCCGCTCAATGGGCGTCACGATAGCGTTTCGCACTCATTCACCCGACGGCGACACTGATAGGGCGATTAGTGCCTCCTACACACGCGCACACACGTTAAAGTTGTCTTTTGCACGATCGACTTTGGAGATGACCTTTTCGGGCATCGCGATCAGTCAACCTTATTTTCGTCTCCGATTTTATTTATTTTTTTGTGGAAAGA
>NW_026268276.1:8745-9985 GCF_000697945.3 Frankliniella occidentalis | reverse complement strand
TAAAACCTCAGTTATTTTCATTAGCAATCTGTTAATCTTGGCAATCAGATGACCGGAATGGTGCATGCCCATGGTAGCGTTCAAATCTATTGAGTTTGGGCAGGAAATTCGAATACTTAAAAGTGCTCAACAAGTAAAACTTTGAGTGTGCTACTCCCCCCAGTGGACCCCAATCGACTGATAACAGCCGCCGCGCCCCGCAGCAGGCCCGAGCAGCCACGCCCCGCTCAGCGCCACTTCCTGTCCCCGGAAATCAATCAAAGAGCATGAGCCGGTGCAATCCTCTGTAATCCCCATGCGCCCTGCCGCTGATGCGCTCACGGCTGACCAGCTACACTGCACCATGGTTAAGTTTTATTTTCTTTCCAATATTGTGCTGCGCAAGAACCTTTGGATTTGTGATGAAATTGTGATCGTCGCGTTCAACCGGCATTGTCATTGCTGAGGATAGGATGGTGTACACGTTGATCGGAATGTACCCTAATATATTCATTTTTACTATCGAAATCTGATGGGAAATGTAAAGGCTCTGCGGCTGATTGTGTTATTTGCATGCTAAGGGAAGGGGGGGGGGCACGGGGTCATACCGCGGCCGCTGACAGCCCGGCCCGGACGAGGGACGGACGGACACACTCCGTGGACGATCACGATACGGCCACTCTTGGAGGAGGGGGGGAGGGGGGCGACGTGCAAGGCAAGAGGAGTGCGACGAGGAACTAGAGCGTTGAACCGACCATCAGCAGTCCAAGCGCCCCCCTGCCCCCCTGGCGGCCCCCGGCAGGGCCCCAGGGACAGCCCTGCCGCTTGTTAAACTGTCAGGGAGGGGGCATTCTCACTCCTACGTGTGTATGTGTGTGTGTGCGCTGAGCGTTGCCGCAGATAAAAATCGCCGCTCTGAGGCGCCCGGCCGGACGGTCCGGAGGGGCTTCCGCGACGCCGTCTGCTGTCCTATGCGGTCAACAGCGGGTCACTAAAAGCTCGGCGGGAGCGTCCGTAAAGCGCCGGGAAGCTGCTCTCTTACACCTCTTCCCCCTCCTCACTACCGCTCCCAAATCTACCAACATCGTACCCTGACGTACGTTTTTGTCCTTGCTTATCCTGCATGTCGCGCACTGCTGTCCGAATCCACGAGACATCCTTGCTTATTTTCGGAATAAAGGCTCAAAAAGATTGATATTCAGAAGAATTAAATGATAGGGTAAAACAGCTGTGCGTGCAGCATCGCTGTACACCTCCCCCC
>NW_026268276.1:6264-7759 GCF_000697945.3 Frankliniella occidentalis | reverse complement strand
GAATTAGGGGTGTACAATTGGCAGGGGAGTTATCCATTATCCAACCCTCGTGATCATTATGAGTAAAAACTTTCTTGATTAAAGAGTGTTCTGCTGTTTGGTTCACATCTATTACCTCTTTAGCGGGTCTGATCGGACAATGAGCACTTGCCGAACTGCTGGAATGCAATATGGTGTGCGGAACCTGACCCAACGCCCAACTTTTCTATGTGGTGCCAGACTCCGCCCCTGCCGGGCCGCGGGTAGCACTGTTCCGCCATCCCAGCCAATCAGTCAGGCCGTGCTGCGGGCCCGGGCCGGGTCCCCGGGCCGCCGCAGTCTGATGAGGCACGCTGTCCCCGCGCGCGGCGCAGCGCTGCCAACTAACGCCCGTGTGCGCGCCGGGGTGCGCAGCACCGCGCGTGTCGGAACGTTTGTCATTGTCGCGGCGCTTCGGCTGGCCACCCTGTCGGGTTAGCCCGGGGAGAGGCCCGGCGCAGGCCCGCGGGGGCTAGCCCGCGCCGCGTTAAACGGGTGTCTACTCCGCGTGTATCCGCGAGACGCGAAACAGGTGTCGGTCCAATCGCCTCTCGTCCTCTCTCTGTCTCTCTCTCTGTGTTTCCCTCCCTCCCTCCCTCCCTCCCTCCATCCCTCCCTCTCTCCTTGCCTCCCTCTCTCCCCCCCTCCGGATCGGAGAGGGGGAGAGGGACGACAAACAGATGACGCCGTGTAGCTCACCGGCCGCCCCGCCCCGCCACCACCCCGCAGCGCTCGGACCACAATTCGTCTTGTGGCGGGGCCGCGGCGCGGCGCCGAGCGCAGTCCGCAGCAGCGACGTTCGCGGCCTCGTCTACCTCGTCTACTCGAGCCGAAAATGATCACGACGACGCCTGCCTGCTCCCCCGGCGCCACGCCGCGCCGCCCTTCTGGCCGAGTGTGACATAACTGACATAACCCCTCGCACAACCCGCATTAATAATCCCAATAAAGCGCCGCCGCTCGGGACGCCAGAGGGGGTGATGCATCGGTGCGACACGGCTGCAATATTTGCGGTTTGTTGTGTTTTCGTGTCTATCTCGACAGAGGTTTTTGTCGTTTTAAAACCTCAGTTATTTTCATTAGCAATCTGTTAATCTTGGCAATCAGATGACCGGAATGGTGCATGCCCATGGTAGCGTTCAAATCTATTGAGTTTGGGCAGGAAATTCGAATACTTAAAAGTGCTCAACAAGTAAAACTTTGAGTGTGCTACTTGGTGTGAATGCACGCCAGTGGCGTGCTTTATTTACCAGTGTGTAAATTCTTCAAGAGAGTTCCGCCCGCGGTGCACCCGGGCATGACCTGCCCTCTGCCCGGGTGCTGATGACATCCCTCCTCTCTGTCCGCCTCCACCGGCGCAGACACACACGGGCACTGTATTCTGCCGTCTTTTTTGACCGCGTAAAAACAGTGCTGTTTCCTTCAAAACAATAAAAAGGAAACATCAGCAGAAACGAGGTCGTGCTTCTAAATTCGC
>NW_026268276.1:0-1309 GCF_000697945.3 Frankliniella occidentalis | reverse complement strand
ACAGCAGCATCGATGTCCTCGCCAGCAGGATCTGCGATATGTGTCGTCCTGGTGGCTGCTCGTGAAGCTCCTGTCCAGACCACACAGCGCCGTAGAATGGCGATGGCGATAGCCCCCGTGCGCGATCCCCTGGAGACGCCTCTCTCTCCCTCTCTCCCCTCTCTATCCCTCTCTCCCCTCTCTCTCGCACACACACACTATCTCTCTCTCTCTTCATCTCTCTCTTACTATCTGACTACCCCTATCTTCCCCCACTCTCTGCCCCTCGTCCTCCTCACCCTCCCTCCCTGCGATAGGTAGGCCCTCACACAACCCCGTGGCGGGAGGCAGTACCGTACGTCTCTTGCGCCCCCGACTCACCGTCCCCTCGGGCGCAAGAGCCCTGTACTGCAGCTCCTCGAGCCTGCCCTGCCCCCTCCTCCCCCATCTCCACCTTCCGGCTCGCTTCCGGAAACGAGGTTCGCCGTGCCCCGCTGCTCAAGAAGTGACTCCGCCGCCCCACGCCGCCGCTAACGTGGGAAAGTGTTGCTCGTCCCGTCGGGTCCCGTCGGCCTGCCTGGCCAGCTCCCCCGCCGCTCCGCCAGGCCCGGCCCGGCTCGTGAGTGTGTTGTATCCTCAGTAATTGACGCTCCGCTATCCTGCCCTGCTTCTTCTTTTTCCTCGTCTAGTTTAGTTTCCTGTTGGCGTGCGGAGCGCAATTTTTCCGCCTTTCTGCGTGGACAGTAGTTATTGCAATTTCTTTTTCGTTAAAAAAAACAACTGTTCGTTTTCGTTCAATTTAATTTTATGAAAATAATTAAAGTCAGTGTTAGCAGTGTTAGTTCATTACCTGAAGTTTATTGAATCGTCAAAGCTGCAGACGGTAACTTCTGTGGCCCCCAACACCGTGAGTCTTGCCTTCTGCCCTGCATGTGTGTGTCTCTGTGTGTGTGTACGCGCGCGAGGTGTTTAACATGCGTATCCCTGCGCGGTCAGCTGGTCAGCTCATTTGTACGCACGCTCGTTACATGCGCGTAAGCGTATGGATGCTGCGACTTTGCACCGTGCAACAAATCCTATATCCGTGTATTACCTCTTCATTCATCAGTCATCCCATTATTCGCATGTATTTTTTCATATATCCCATTCATTAAGTCATGTCATTCTTAGATAGGGAGTTATGGAATATGAAGCTGAGCACAATAACACCAAAGTATTTTTCTCCATGCGCATAACACTGACATTGGTCTAACGGTTACTGTGCCATCCATCCATCCATCCATCCATCCACCCATCCATCCATCCATCTATCCATCCATCCATCCACATC
>NW_026268275.1:12404-12737 GCF_000697945.3 Frankliniella occidentalis | reverse complement strand
TAGGGACGCCTATAGGGACGCCTCTAGGGACGCCTATAGGGACGCCTCTAGGGACGCCTCTAGGGACGCCTCTAGGGACGCCTATAGGGACGCCTATAGGCACGCCTCTAGGCACGCCTCTAGGGACGCCTCTAGGGACGCCTATAGGCACGCCTCTAGGCACGCCGCGGACGTGAACGGCTACTCGGGGCTCTCCTCGGGCTCACCTCTTCAGAGTGGCGTTCCCGCACCGCGCCACCGCCGCGCTCCAGACGACAAGCAGATCGGCGAGCACTAGCAGTGTTGCACCTACTTGAGCTATGTTCGAAAAACTGAGGGGGGATCTTTGCGGCC
>NW_026268275.1:11808-12144 GCF_000697945.3 Frankliniella occidentalis | reverse complement strand
CTGTTCCTTTGCCCTGCTAATTTTTGTTGGACTGGCCCAGATGCAACCCTTTCGGAGTTGACTGTTGGGCACGCTAACTTACTATTTTGTGGCGCGGGTTGCCCACTCAGTCGGGCCCACGGAGGCGTGCATGCGGTACAGTCTAACTACAAAAGTGCTCGGGGTGAGTCAGTTACCTGGTACTCGTAGATTTTGAAAGAGACGTTTCTGTTCCGTTCATTGTTTGTTGTCGGGAGACTCTGGCCAGATTTACAGAGGTGGAGCTCGGCGCGCTCGAGCTCAGCTTTTAATGAGGCGGGGACTGATTATCAGCGCGGCTGTACCGGGCGGTGCCGG
>NW_026268275.1:9541-9761 GCF_000697945.3 Frankliniella occidentalis | reverse complement strand
CGAAAAAAACGTTGCTGGCCAAATTTTTAAGCATTCACCGCTTACCTGTGAGAGCAGCTTGCGTGCATTTACAGTGTGGGCACCAAACAACTTATCCACGGTTTTACGGGAGCGGTCAGGGACGAGGGTTGAACTTTTGGTGATTTTCAACCAAAGTACCGGGTGCTTCAAAGTGGACATTACAGTGTTGCGGGATGACACACTCGCTAGAGCCGGAGGG
>NW_026268275.1:9070-9491 GCF_000697945.3 Frankliniella occidentalis | reverse complement strand
CGGGTGCTTCAAAGTGGACATTACAGTGTTGCGGGATGACACACTCGCTAGAGCCGGAGGGTCACACTCGGTCACACTTCCCAACAATTTCCCCTCTCGTCAGCATATCCAAAACCGCCTTTCACAATTTTTCATCAGTCAATCACTACGACAACTTCTTTGCACCACCTTACTTATTTTCAGCTGACACTGACTTTGCTGCTGCTGCGCACGACCTCCTAACCGACGTATGCGGAGATTTTGTATGAAAAAGGGGGGGGGGCTCTTTTATGGGTCCATTACTAGAAACTGGTCTTTTGACCTTCCAATTTATCATGTTGAGTTGGTTCTAGAAGTAGATCTTCTTTGCTAATGCTGTATACCTGCTTCTTAAAATTATTTTTCTGAACGCGACGTGTGGGCCCTGGGTGTGGTTGGGACG
>NW_026268275.1:5620-7496 GCF_000697945.3 Frankliniella occidentalis | reverse complement strand
CTCCGCGCCCTGCGGGCCCTGCGCGCCGCGGGCCTGGCGCAGCCGTCGCACGGAAGCTCAACGCACTGCTTGGCGGCGGTTGGCGGCTGGCGGCCCGGCTCTCTGCTTCTCTGGGCCAGCCCTGACGCACGGTGCCGGCGGACTGGCTATCGTCTCATGTATTATTTGACACTTCTCTGACCCGAGGAATAATGCACATAGCGCCGGGTACTGCGGCAAACATCTCAGTCGATATAGCCGAAAAATTACTAAGCGAATCGGAAAGAAATATATTGTTGTCAGTTTAGAGAGTTGTAACTAAATTATGTTGTACATCTGTTTTGTTCAAGGGAAATTTCCCTCGTCCAAAAAGACCGATACATTAAATGGGTGACTATAACCTCGACTATAAC
This sequence comes from Frankliniella occidentalis, assembly GCF_000697945.3. Lineage (NCBI taxonomy): Eukaryota > Metazoa > Arthropoda > Insecta > Thysanoptera > Thripidae > Frankliniella > Frankliniella occidentalis. The sequence goes on along the minus strand of NW_026268275.1, from coordinate 7,104 downwards.
GCATATCTTGCCCCCCTCTGCTACCTTCTTGTTAGTCTCTAGAAATGTCGCTCAACCCTCGGATAGGTCTGTGTGTCGGAAAATGGAGGGGGAGTGAAAGGCACGGGGGAGGGGGTCGCCGCTGCACGTCGGCTGCACCGCGCCTCCTCAGTCGATATCGCCTGACGCCCACAGATGCGCCGCGCCACCCGTGCGTAGAACACTCGTCCCGCCCATTAAGGACGATGCGTTATAATTTATGGATGACCCCTAACAGCCACTAGTTGTCCCACTTAGCCCTTTTCGACCAAGTGTAGAGGACCAGTTATGAAAGGGATGAGAGGGAAGGAAAGGATGGGGGTAGCATGATATCGTAGTGAGTGATAAGGTATGGGACAACCTGCACCGCCGGCGCACCGCCAGCGCGGCCGGCACGGCAACGCCCGGCGCGCTCTGGCACGGCCGGCACGCAGAGGGAGCGCGGCGCCTCGCTACGCCTCGCCCGGCGCCAGTGCAGTCCAGCCCAGCCCAGTCCTCTCGACGAGGCGACGCGAAGCGAACCTCTACGCGCGGCGCGAGGCGAGGCGAGCTTGCGGAGCCTGGCCCACGTGTACCGGCCCGGCCCGGCCGGCGCGCTCACTCCCCTCCCCGCGCCTGGAGTGAAGAGCAACCAGGGCCCGCACGGCCCGCACCCCAGCGCCTGAGGGCGCCCGCCAGCACCCGCCCAGCATCCGCGCCCTCCGGACTGGACGACACACCCGGCCTCGCTCGGGGCTCCCCGCGGACGTCGGAGATGCCCTGCGTGCACGGCGAGCGCAGGGGTTCACAGCATGCGCTCGGCGCCTATGTCGTGGTGACGCCGGCGATGCCGGCCCTGCGCGCGGCCCTAGCGCGTGCCCACGCCTTGCCACAGGCCTCGCACCCGGCCCTGCACCAGGTCCCGCCGAGGACGGCGTCGCTGAGGACGGCGTCGAGGACGGCGGGCACGGCAGCACTCATCTGGCCCAGGCTGAGCCCCAAGCGGAGCCGTGCCAGGCAGGAGCCCGACCACCGGCTGCCTTGACCGTCGTCGTCGACCAGCTGTCTGTCCGGCCGGGACGTCTTCGCCGCTTGGCGCCCCCGTGCCTCCGCGTCGGTTTCGGTGTCGGTCTCCGTGTCGGTGTCCGCTCGACTCGCAAGATGAAACGTGTCCTCCTCTGCATCTCTGGATAAACAATGTGGCATGGACCTCACAGGCGCAGAGGTTACAGTAGGGGGCCGCAGCAACGCGCGCTCCCCGTCAAGGTCCCCATCCTGCTCCTCCTGCTGACGGCGGCCTTCCTGGCGGCCGCGCTCGCCATGGCGACGCCCGCCGACCAAGTGCCTGCCCCTGTTGCCCTGTCGGCCACCCTGGCCGGCCCCATGGCGGCCCCTGTGCCCGCCCCCGCCCCTGCAGCCGGACATCACCGCAACCACAAGCGGCACCACCGCCGAGTACATGGCCACGGTCCGCAGCTGGAGGCGCC
>NW_026268275.1:0-438 GCF_000697945.3 Frankliniella occidentalis | reverse complement strand
CTGTCTGTCTGTCTGTCTGTCTGTCTGTCTGTCTGTCTGTCTGTCGGTCTGTTCCGTATGTCGGGGCCACGATACAACTACATGCGGGTTTGACTATTTGCTTCACCCAAGGAGCCATGGCCCTTACACTGCACTGTTAAAAGCTTACGGTGAATTTCACTGTAAGCTACGGTGACCCCCTGCAGCACCGTAGCTTACAGTGATATTCACCGTAGCTTACGGTGAATTCACTGTAGCCTACGGTGATATTCACCGTAGCCAACGGTGACATACACCGTAGGCTACGGTGCTGCAGGGGTTCACCGTAGCTTACGGTGAAATTCACCGTAAGCTTTTTACAGTGTGTAAATTTTAATGCAATGATAACATCAAACGTAATGCAATAACGGTTCGCAAATGTGATTCCCGCATTTTATTATGCATTTATTCTGCAAAAAT
>NW_026268274.1:23761-24426 GCF_000697945.3 Frankliniella occidentalis | reverse complement strand
GCGGGGGGAGAGGGGGGTACAGCGGGAAGGGTGTGTGTTGGGGGGCGTCTACCAGAGGCCCAGCTGCGCTATGCCGCGGGGTGGGGGTAAGTTACGTTCTCCATCTGTTTCTTGCTTGGCCTTCTTCTGCTGCGCTGCCGCAGCCGCCGACCCACCCCGATATGGCCACCCCATAGGTCACAAGACTTGTAATTTCGAAGCACTGCAAAGACGCCAAGTGGTTAGATTTTTTTGTGTTGAAATTATCCTGCTCACAAATTTATACTACGAAAGTCGTACCACCGGTTTCCTCGTGTTGAAGTGCGCGGGTGGGTGCATGTTGCAGGTGACCCTCCCCGGGCGCCAGGTAGCCGTCGTGTCGGGGGGTGCCAGCTGGCGGACAACAAGCCCGAGGTCCAGAGGGCCTATTTCCACACGGCAGCCTGACGGCCTGGCACCACGACACAATGGCTGCAGGTCGGCTTAATCAGTGTGCGGGCGGGACGGGATTTAAAAATCATTTTAAAAGAAAGAAAGAAAAAAGAGGAGACAAACGACGGAACAGACAAACATAACACCGCGCGTTGTTGTTGGCAAACAGAGATCGGGGACAATAGAGTAAAGCCGAGTTAAACCGATGTCATTTTCGTCCACGCCTGGCAAATGCCACTAGCCTATATTCGAGG
>NW_026268274.1:21238-22101 GCF_000697945.3 Frankliniella occidentalis | reverse complement strand
CTCTCCCCCGTCTCCCTATCCCCGCACCCCTCTTGGTCCCCATCCCGTACGGAAAGGAAGTCTTGTTTCACTACCTTCTCCCATCCTGGTTTAGTACTTCATCCAAGCTGGTCCTGTTTTAGTCCCGAAAATGGCCAACTTCGGGATCGTAAAACGAGACTAGCCTGGGAGAGGGGACTTAAAACAGGACTTCCTCAAAATCTCACGAGGTTTTCCTCAGATATGGAAGTTCCTTAAAGTTTTTCCTTTTCCCTCACCACCACGTTTTCCCATTTGATCCTAAATTGACAATATTCTACCTGTAAATGTACAGCAATACATGTATTATAATTTGGATGTACTGTACATCGCGAAGCATGAGCTTAGAGTTCGAGAAAAAATACAACGGCCAACAAATAAACTAAAACAAACAAACAAATTGATTTTTTGTTAGTAAAATTAGTATACTGGGCATCCAGATTTATCCTCTGCCTTGCCGCATGCTAGATCTAAGGCCCCCCTCCCCCCTTCCCCATAAGAAGCCTTAAACCTAAACCCCTGCCTGCGGTGCGCGGTGCGAGCAACAACTCTAATTCCGCTCTGCGTGTAAGTCCTGCCGCCTTTGCTGCAAACTGTAACACACCACGGCAAGCTGTGACGCTTTTGGAGATTAGAACGAAAGAAGGAAAGAGACAGTAGTGGTTTAGGAGGGGAAAAGGAAGGGGGTGGGGGGGAATTGGCGAGAGATGCGTCATGCGGCAGAGAGCAGAGTCGCTGGTATGCCGTGCCAACGCCCGTGCCCCCCGGGGGAGTACTACCTCGCAGAACTGCTCAGTGGTGAGGGTAGCAACTCTTGTACCGCGCACATTACACGCACTAAATGT
>NW_026268274.1:15578-16693 GCF_000697945.3 Frankliniella occidentalis | reverse complement strand
AGTGTACGACTGCGGAGTTGCACACTTGCAAGTATTCAACTTGCAGTTGCACACTTACAAGTGTTGAGCAGTTGAACACTTAATTTATCAGTGTGATAAACCAAGTGTACAACTGCTCAACACTAGCAAGTGTACAACCACAAGTTCAATACTTGCAAGTGTTCAATTGAGTAGTGGTACACTTGCAAGTGTTAAACTCGGTATTTGTGCACTTTTAAGTGTTCAACTCTCCTGTTGCACACTTCACTAGATCGGGTGCTTACTGTGAGGAAAGTGTTCAACAGAGGAGTTGCACACTTACAAGTGCTCAAATACCGAGTTGAACACTTGCAAGTGTACTACAACTAAATTAAACACTTGCTAGTATTGAACTTGCGGTTGCACACTTACAAGTGTTGAGCAGTTGAACACTTGGTTTATCAGTGCAGACAGGGTGCGCCTCGCCAGCAGCGCTAGTTTCAGGCCCTTATTCCCGTCCCCACATCATATCAGCGACGGCCGAGCGTGGCGTCATCGGGGACGCCACCCGGGGCCACATACGCCTCAGTGTTTCTACACTGCTAACAATCATTCGCGTGGGATGACAGAAAAAACTAACATAAAATAATTATAGCCAGCACCTTTGCGATGTGTGCAATTATCGAAGCTCATTCTAACACATCACACCATGCTCAACAATTGGTCTGCATCGATTGCGACAAGCCCGTGAACGCGCGCGTCGTCCCCATCCACGCGTCTGCTGTGTCAGATTGCTCGTAAAGAGACGCCGCCGCCTAATTGTAAAGCCTTATATATAAAACCAGCCTGCCGCTATAAGTTTCTGCCGCAGAGTTTGCATCACGCCGCCTTGCAACTTACGTCGGAGCCGGGATCACCTTTCGGAAAGCGAGACGCGGTACGGAGAGGGACACTACCCTGCGGGACACCCACCTGCAACAGCAAACACAACACGCATTAGAGTCAGGGACACACAACAACAATGACAACAACAACAACACAAAGAATCCGGGCGCAGGCAATCAATTGCCTTGCAGGTTGCAATAAGCGCTGCGCGGGGCGTATTGTGTGGACAACATCCAACCTTAGAGACGCATAAAAAAAAACTTTCATGAAAA
>NW_026268274.1:7718-8808 GCF_000697945.3 Frankliniella occidentalis | reverse complement strand
GAGTTTGTAAAAGTATTTCAACAAAGTGAAAATTAGTTTTGCACGCCACAGCGATGGAAATAATAAGTATCTTGCGGGTAAGTGGCGTGGAGTATTATTATTCGATCAAAAAGAAGTTAGTTTGTCTTCAGATACGAAGTTTGTCAACTGCACTGCACTCGCACTCTTGCACACCACTGTTTGCAATAATAGACATTCGCAGTGCACACTCGGGTCAGCAGCAAGGACAGACCGTCGCCGTATGCAGTGCCGGGAAGTGCATCAGTGCAACAGGGCGGACAAACAGGTCCCTCCGGGCGGCGTCTCGTCTGGAGCAAGTCACCGTAGCAGTGAGTCGAGAGCCGTTGCAGCTGTGACAGCTGCACAGGTGCGGTGATGTAACTGAAGTGGAGTGCCCCGGCCGGTGGTACCCGCGGGGGTACCCGCGCCCGAGGCGAAAGGCGGGACCGCTTGGCCGACAAACAACAAACAGCAAACAATAACGGCAGCGATTATTTTGTTACTTCTTTACACACTTTTAGCCGACATGTGTTTTTCCCAATCGACCGTTAATTCCGAAATGTATCTTTAGAAAGAAAAGAGAAAAGTAGGTCGATAGAAGCGGGAGGGACGGCGTGTTTTCATTTTCCGGGATAACGAATTAAATTCAAATCGAATTTGCCGCCAAAAGCAGCTACGTCACTGTCAGGAGCGCCGTGCCCGTCGTACCCAATCACCGTCGGGTCGGGTCACGACGGTCAATTGAGAGCGACTTTGGCGACAGACAGCACATGGGCCCACAGGATAAATAAAAATAAAGAATTCAAAATAAGAAAGAACCAGCCGGAAACAAACAGAGAAGCTACCGAAAAAAGGGGACGTAAAACGCCGCCAGACTGATGTACCCGCGTCAAACGTCAAGCCCTGGCCACATCTACTGGGGAGACAGGCACTTTGATTCCGACGGACGCACCCGAGGTGACGTGTCTCTGGGGATCCTCAGCGGGGCGGGGCGCGGCTGGCGTGTGACGGGCTCAATTTATATAGATAAAGGTGACCCGAACTGCAGCGACATTCCTCAAGCCAAAGACGGTAACTCGACAAAAAATAA
>NW_026268274.1:2142-2720 GCF_000697945.3 Frankliniella occidentalis | reverse complement strand
GCTCATGGCGGAGCCATGTGGCGGCGGGACGGGCCGGTCGGGCAGCTCATGGCTCAATTTGTGCCGCGATACACTACTTTTTATAGGCTGCTGCTGCTGTCATATAATGGCAACATCATGGAGTATACCTTCTAGGAAGGGGACACACATTCCTCTTGAATCAAGACATTTTTTTTCCTACCCCCCTACTCGTTACGTCTGCACTGGACAATGAGGCCCACGTGCTCTCTCTCTCTCTCTCTCTCTCCAGCGCACGCGCGTACCGGAGGCGCCACTGACTTGGCACTTTCATCACGCCGCTCTGATCCCATTCAAACACGCGCACTCCATTCATTTGGTACCGGAACAAAAAAATAGAAAATAAAAAATAAATAAAGAACAAAACAGAAAAAATAATGCTCCAAACTACTTTAAGTCTCACCGCTCATAGCCTACAGCTTCAAATTAGAAACAAACTCCATATTCAAACGATCGTTTAAATTGGTAGATTTTCTTTTTTAAGAGTGTCTGCCGCTGCATCCCGTCCCGTTTATTCGGACCGTCCCCGTCTCAACAAGCGTCAACGTCAATAAAGTGGG
>NW_026268274.1:0-2092 GCF_000697945.3 Frankliniella occidentalis | reverse complement strand
GGAGGAGGACTGGAAGGGCTGGCCTGAGGCGGCATAAGGGCGCAGCAGAAAGGGAGGGAGAGGGTGACGAGGTGCAGTGTGTTGGGGCGCGCGCAAAGGTCAAAGGGCGCGGAGGGAGGTCAGCTGAAGGTCATCGGGTTGAATACCAAGCAGAGAGGCTTATAACGACGGCACCCAGGTGGTTAGGGTAAAGGAGAGAACGGGGAAGAACAACCAGCCAGCGAGCCACGGAGGTTAGCAGGTTTGCAGGCCGAAAGGGTTTCAGTGAAGGAAGTGACTGGACCTTCAAGGAGAGGAGGGTAGGGGCTGGCGGGCCGAGAACCCTTGGCGACGCATGCAGCACATAGCTCGAAGGGGGGTGGGGTGGGATGGGCCCACCGCCTCGCAAACTAACTCACTCCGGCAAGTTGTTGCAGCAACAGAAATGGAGCTTGACGGCGCCCGGGACGGGGGGAGGGGATGGAAGGAAAAGGGGGGGGGGCGAGCAGAGGTCACCGGAATTGAATTAATTGCAGGAGCTCATGGGAGGTGGTGGTGAGCGGGGGTCGTGCTCCTTCTGGAGGAGGACGAGTAGGAGCAGAGCGTGTGGTGTGGTCAAGAGGCAGGTGTGACAGGACGACGATGTGCGTGCGGGGCGGGGCAGGGCGGGGCGGGGCGGGCTCAACTAGGAACTCGTCCCCTCACTGCACTGCCTACCTCTCCTTCTCCTCTCCCTCTCCGGCAAACACATCCGCCAGTTGATGCCAGGAGATTCGCGGGCAGAGGGAGAGAGAGAAAGCGGGAGCGATATGGTATGGCGATGGTTAGAGAAAGAGAGGGAGAGTGCGGACCACATCGTCGGCGCCGCAGGCGCGTCGTCCAGACGTACATACACACACACACACACACACACACACGTTGGTCCCGTTTAGGGCGTGGCCGGCGTCTCTGTGCAACGCAGCGTGGACAAGGGGCTGCTGTTGTTGCATGGCCCGCCCACTGAGGAAGGCCGTATCCGAGAGTTATCGGAACATTCGGAGTGGTATCGGACACACGAACGTGAACTCGACGTCGTCATCGTATATCGCTCCAAACGTAGTGTGGACGGGTTTTTCAAATGTTTGCTGTATGGGAAGGGAAAAGTCTTCTTCTTTTCGGCATCTCGGGTGCGCGACCACGAGGCAGATGGGAAATGCAGCAGTATGCTGTTGGAAATAGAAAATGTATAAAGTCAGTCGGAGGTCCTTATGCTGGCATTCCTAGATATTTTAGTGCCGCCCCGAGATGCACACTGCCCCCCCCCCCCTCCTCCTCCTCCTCCTCCTCCGGTCCTCCACAAAGCGCACCATCACCATCATCATTGCACCGCCGTTGCCACGCTAGGGCTCGTCCAGAAAGTGCGTCAATTTTTCTCAGTCGTTTTATTCGGCAAATTGCGGAGGCTCGACGCCTGCGAGACTGGGGGTAGGCCACCCTGCACTACACGCAAGTGCTGTGAGCAGGATATTGCCTACCCGGTAGGCGCTACGTGAGCTTGCATCAGCTGAACTTGGCAGTTGTTTCGTAACGGTGAACGACGAACGCGCTTTCTGGATGACATCTAAACCAGGCCGAGACGACGTCGACGTGTGCTGCTTCATCTGTGTCCCGGGGTGACAGTACTCAACGTGTACGGGTGTACACACGAATTCCAAGTGTACTCCAGGTGTACTCTAGGTTTACACGAACTCCAAGTGTACTCCGTGTGCACTTCGTGTGTACTCCGAGGCGAACGCGTACCTTGTTCGGGCTGCCTCATCCTGGTCCTGGAGGTGCGCGCGGCGCTCCGCAGGTGCGCCCTGCGCCGGGTGTGGTAGCCGGGCGCGTGCCGCGCCGGGTACGACGGGTACCCGGCGGGGGCGTACCCGGCGGCGGCGTACCCGGCGGCGACCATCGCCGACGGCTTGCCATGGTGCACGCTGTGCTGCACGGTCTGCACCATCGGGTCCCGGTGCGCCGGTCAGCGCCGTCACATGGCACACGCACGCACGCCCACGCAGCCGCCGCGCTGTATCCAGAGGTCACTGTGTCACTTGCAGCGGGGCAGCAGGGGCGTAACCACCGCGGGGGGAGG
>NW_026268273.1:13664-16161 GCF_000697945.3 Frankliniella occidentalis | reverse complement strand
AGTCGACCTGGTAGGCACACACTTGTAACAGTCGACCTGGTAGGCACACACTTGTAACAGTCGACCTGGTAGGCACACACTTGCTTGTGCGTGCCGACCGGCACTCTGTTCCTTATGTGTACATGTGGTCGACAGTTGGTTTTACAGTGTGTGTTTGGAAACGCACAAATGTACAGCAGAGTACGCGAACACTTGTGCGAAAGCAGAAGCACACATTGTACGTAATTCAGAGAGTAACACGATCCATCCGGAGCTATCAATAGCACACAACGATATAATGCTACATAGCAAACATTTTCGCCTCAAGCAGAACCTGCTTCACCGGTTTACTGAATAAGTTGACTTGCCTCCTGAACTTCAAATACAAGTAGGCTTATCACGATCCGAATGTATGTAAATGAAGTTCAAGTTCAAAGGTCCTACCGTAAACAATATCCCGATGCAGTCCCTCTCATTCTCATTCCTGACGAACTAAGATAGCGTGGAGTACTTCCAGTCCAGAGATCATTCCCCCGTATGGACAGCGAAAGCTTCGTGTAATCCTGAAGGACTCTTTTCAGGAGGACGCCCCCTCCAGCACCGTCATTCACACTGGCTGCCTAAGAGGCTGGACTGCCGCCTTATCCCTCGGGGCCCTGTCCCGCCACGCCCCGCCACGCCCCACCACGGGGGCACATGGCCCCGTACAAGATGTGCACGGCAGCAGGCGCAGGACACAGCCCTGCGCACAGCCCACAAGGATCCAAAATTTCTTACAAACTCTTAGTTTTCTACGAACAGCGCACCCAGAAAAATTATATTTCTTGGTTCAAGTGCATTTTGAACTGAAAGTGACACAAGATTATTGGTGCAAGATGAAATTACTGTTCGATGAAGAAAATGTTCTTACTCCAAAGGAAAAATCGTCTTATGTCGAGGACAATTTAATCTTGTGTCCGCGTTTTATACAAAATGTACTTGAAACATGAAATCTTTTTTGTGGGTTTTTCTAGGTTTGTAACCACCATATTACAAAGGGATTTTCTTCGTATTACAAAAAGCACAACTTGAGCAAAACTTTCTGAACAAACTCGTATACGTACTCTTCGTAATACAACGGATTTGTTTGTATACCAAAGGTGCCATAAACCCTTTGTTTGTACGTTACGAAGAGCATCCAGGACCATAGTCAATAGCCTATTGCAGATTGCCTCCGGAATTGGGCAAAACTGCAAGCGCCACTTCTAAGCGCAATAATCGGTCTGGTGGGTCTGGTATAACACTTTGGACCCTTCCACAGGTCTCCGGCGTATCTTAATCGTATCGCAAATCGATTAAGATGGCATTAAAATGGCACAAAGGCGAGTAAACACTATCCTCCCTTCCGTATGCTACGCATGAGATCTCTTGGCAGTGCCGCGCCACGTGACCACGCACATGAGTCGTCCCTCCACGATACACGCCGACCTTCCCACGGACCAATGCTGGGCAATGCTGGGCAATGCTAGGCAATGCTGGGCAATGCTGGGCAATGCTGGGCAATGCTAGGCAATGCTAGGCAATGCTAGGCAATGCTGGGCATTGCTGGGCAATGCTGGGCAATGCTGGGCCATCGTCCGAACCCTCCCGACCAATCGTAATCGTCCACTTTCGGCAGTCGCGCGGCACAATTGTGTGACATCACGTCGGAAATAACTTACCTTGACAGACCTTTCCACGACGCAAACGGATGATCAAGGTCGCCAGCCCCCGACGCAATTCCCAAGAGGTTTGATCAGCTGCGGATTTGAGGTGATACGGGCAAAGCTGCGTCAGTAGTCATCCACTATGCCCCAGCACACAAAGAGTTAGCAGATGTGACACTCTGCCACGCCAGTCGGGAACGTCTCGCACACAGTGACTGAAACCACTTTTTCTTGGTCTTCAACTCAACAGACTGCCCGGCCTTGCGGCCCATGAGCTCACAGCATCACATTCATCACGGGCTGCATCACGCGGACAGCCCCACACTTCCTGGAGTCCCTCATGGAAGTCCCTCAAACAGCCACAGGGGTTCGAAAAACAGAGGAAGTTTGGACACGAGATATCGCCACACTCGCGGCAAACACGACGCAGGTGTTGGCGCCGGCACCTCAACGGTGGTCGTGTCAGCTTATCAGCTACAAACACGCGTGCACAAACTTTGTCTTTCCTGTGATAACACGCGTGAACAATCAACTCCAAGACACAATTTAGGCTGGGCCCCACTTATACACCCCATATGACCCTGTCGATGGCACGCCTTGCATTACCCACCGTGCAACGTAAACCTACAAAATGCAAATATTGCTAAAACAATTTTCTTTGATTGATGCAAGACCATGATGTTTTGTGCAAGAAACGGCAATAAGAAAAACAAGTTTGTTCAGGTCTAGTTCACCGTAGCGCCGCTTTTTCCACACGGTTGGCTTCTACTTGACAGTGTAAGGGCTCATTAACGGGCGCCTCGTGTCCGGTGTGCGAAAGGTTCTTCCCATGA
>NW_026268273.1:8829-10780 GCF_000697945.3 Frankliniella occidentalis | reverse complement strand
ACCCTGCAACCCCCCAACCCCTACCCCCTTCCGCGCGACAGTCCTGTTGTCCAGGGGGCTCAGGGCTCAGCCCAGACGGCCTGCGGCTTGCCCGGGCTTGCCCTGCAACCAACGTCACCGGGCTGTGTTATACCTCCATAAAATTGCAGGGGTTGGGAACGAGCGACTTTGGTCGTAGGAACCCCTCTCTCCCTCTTTCTCTCTCTCACTCTTAGCGTCCCTGACGCTATCAGTGTCCGGCCGTCTGTCAGAACAAGTGTAAAAGCTGACCGCCCACGGGGTCAGAGCCCTCGAACCAGCTGCATTTGAGACAAATTACAGTTTGTTAATCAAGTTATGTCTCATCGAGAAAAATTTGTCAAAGTCGCAATGAAAATACTTTATCGCTTTACAGCGGGGTTCGAAACTGTCGGATGCCAGACAAGCGTAACAGTGCCTTCTTCGACGGTGGTTCGAATACCGCAGACGAGGCATAGTACTTTTTTTTCGCCTTTTCCCACACTGTTGGGCTCTGTCTGTCATTACCTCGCCACATTCTTTCCCTCCTCTTGCTACTTTTGCACGTGTTTCTAAGAAGGGTTAATTATTCAAGACAGGCAAAAGTAAAGGGGGGTGGGGGGCGTATAAAGAGAGAGAAGGTGGGAGAGACGGAAAGGTGGCGCAGAAAGGAGGGGGGGGGGGGGGTAAAGGAGGGGTTAATGTGCGAACGTTTACTTTTCACGCGATTTTTGCCGCGATGACCGCACACAGACACACGCACACACTCCAAATGTCTAAGCACCATTGTTGACACAAGCACCACCGGACTTCTGTGCATAACTGAGTTCAAATACAAAATGTAAGTAGCTAGTTACTAAATTTGTTTTATTATAGTCATATCAAGCAATATTGTGTCGTAACTCTGCTGTGCCCACCTTCTAGTGCTAGTTACAAAAATTTTTCCTTAATTACCTACTTTGAGTGACACAAAAAATCTCTATTGAGAGCGAGATATTTGTCTCTCACTCAATTTGAGTCATAATTTGCGGTCCTCACCCAATGAGAGTGAGGTTCCTCACTGCAATTGGGCTAGTTCAGGGAATTATCTTACTCCTCCAGAGTGAGAATTCGGTGCATAAACTCAAATAGGGTGAGCATTTTAGTCATCGCTCTGATTGAGCAAGGCAAAATTGTCTCACTCATTTCGAGCACAACACCTCACTCAAAGATTTTCAGTGAAAGATTCTCTGAGTGAAGGTGAAGAGGGTGGGAGAGGAAGAGAGAGTGCGGTGGGGGGGGGGAGAGAGGGAGAGAGAGAGGGGGGAGTGGGGAGCTACCACCGCGATAAAATCACCTACCAGCACGTGAAAAATCGCTGATGGTAATATACGTCCCTCATTGTATCATGCATGGGGGGTACAAAGCGACGCTGATGATGAAAGGGACCGGGCCCCCGAACCGAACGGCCAGAGCCGACCGCGCCCGCCGAGGCATATCGGGGCGGGGAGGCGCGGGGCCGCATGCGATACGTACCCGCCATGAAATGACGCATCTTTTTTACCGCTGTGAAATAATAACTGTGCGGAGTTTTCCAGCGGGAACATCATGAAGAAGTAAGGAAAAGAAGTTTGGGGTTGAGGAACCTACGGAGGTGTAGGGAGAGAGAGGCCGAAACAAGAATGTCACTCCCGCAGACGCGCCGACCCGCTCCCCGCGGACATGCGGCGCGTCTCCGGTCTCGGGCCTCCGGCGCCGCCGCGCCGAGGAGCTCCTCATCCTCCTCCTCTTGCGCCTCTTTAAGGTGAAATGGTCTATTACGTTGCGATAGTGGTCAAATTAATCTCGTTCGTTGACTGGGTGCGTTCCAGAGCGTGACGACGGCGCGGCGGGAGGAAACGGCAAAACGCTGTTGCGCTTGTCTTGCGCTCTTCTCCCTGTCTCTCTCTCTCTCTCACACACACGCGCACACAGG
>NW_026268273.1:6076-7832 GCF_000697945.3 Frankliniella occidentalis | reverse complement strand
CCATCGCCACTGTAGTGGTAGTGAAAATGTCCCATCGCCAACTCGTTGGCATTGCCACATTTGGTAGTGGTTTCATCGCCAAATGATATACAGTGTTGGCGCGGAAAAATTATGTCAATCATTTCGAGCACGAAGTACCACACTCAAGTGTTTACACAATACCGTCAAAATTCAGTTTTGTATCATGTTGTCATTGACTTGCAGAGGGACTTTTCGAGATCTTTATCATGAATTGTCGATGAATTATATTTTTCATGAAATACTAATATTGTTTTTGTTGGTATGCAGTCGTATGAGGTCCGTTAAAAGTGTGTGCGTCATCTGCACACAATATTTGCTTAAACTTTCGCCATTTGCAGTGTCGAGGCCAGGGCCGGGAGTCGAACCCGCGCCCACCCAGCTGCAGCCGCCGCGGCCGCGCTGCGCGGGAGGCGATGCATTCCAGCTAAAGAGGCGCCGCCGGGGCCTCGGCCGGGGCGTTACAGCGCAGCGCAGCGCCCCACCAGAGCCCTGCTGCATTTTAATTATGTCTCGTGCTAGGCGGGGCGGGGCGGGGCGGGGCGGGGGGCGGGAGCTGCGGTTTCAAATAACGACGTGCCTGCTTGGGTTTGCCTCAAATTAAAATGGCGTGGCATGGCGTACGCATCTCGCGACGTGCACGTCTACCAACCCTCCAGAAACGCGACATGAGCAAATATTTCAACCCCCACGTTTCCCTCTTACTGACAATTACTTTAAACACTGGTGAAACAAAAGGTGTGAATTAACACCTTTCCAGGGGCGTTACCGTTTTAGTATTTCCCAAATATTTTCTGATGAAGTAAACCAAGGTTTGTAGAACTTATATTTTCGTATTCAGCTCAAATTCCTTGAGTGCAAGGTATTTGGCAATGGACAAAAATTGTATCTAGCGGAGCTAGCCCGCTCTAACCATATTACCTCCCCGTGACTCTCTCTCTCTCTCTCTCTCTCTCTCTCTCTCTCTCTCTCTCTCTCTCTCTCCGTTGCTAATGCCGGAATCGGGTAATGTGGTCGTGTCACAGCCAACCAACTCCTTCCTACCTCTTCTCCTGACATCACCCTGTCTATCTGTCTGTCTCTCTTTCTCTCTCCCGAAGAACGGAGCGACGCAGAATGTGGTTAGCCAGACACTCGCGGTTTGATAGAATCTCTCACCCACCGTGACGACGGAAGGTGACGACGGTGCCACGACGGCTGTTTAAACAAGTGCGACCGACACCAACAACAAACGTAGAACTGATACTTTGCTCCACCACTTCCACACCGCAAACTCAACAGTCGACTCGACACACACTTGTAGGTGCTTGCTTGCAAGGACTCAGAAAACACTAAGTCTATAGACTGATAGGTAAGTTAAATTTCGTGATTTATTTATTTATTTTTCTTTTGTACTAAGTATGAAAAGTAGCACTAACACATTTTCAAGACAACATGTATAAATAAATAGCGTGTCTTATTTCGGTGTCCTTTTGTCTACAAATTGCACTACAGGCGCAACATCTAGAAGAAGTGCGAGTGATGTGAAAGTGTAAGGAACTCAAACCGGGCAAGAACTGAGGGCACGTAGTGCGTAAGTGCTTTGTCCAGGAATGCGTAGTTGCCACGGGTGAAAGACGTGTGTGCAGACGTCCGCCTGGTGCAGAGTCCGTTTGGTAAATAGAGATAGACCTAAATAAAATGGAGAGAGGAGGAGAAGGAGGAGAAGGAGGAGGAGGAGGAGGAGGGGGAGGAGGAG
>NW_026268273.1:2479-4266 GCF_000697945.3 Frankliniella occidentalis | reverse complement strand
GCCGAGCCGAGCCGAGCCGAGCCGAGCCGAGCCGAGCCGGACAGCCCAAGTGCGTGCCAGGAGGTGCACATCTCCAAGTCCACGACCTCTCAAGGCCGAACGAACGCGCGAGAAAACGCAGCGCTCCGGAGCCGCGCGTAGCGAAGCCCGGGCGCCGCCTCGCCGCACGGGATGGGGGTGGGGTGGGGCGGGGCGGGGCGGGGCGAGGTGGGGAGGGCAGGGCGTGACAGCTCCCTCATCACCTGTTATCTTCCTCCTACCGTCGCTGAGCCGCATCGCGTCGTCGCGCCACCAATCAATGGCGCATTGGCACGAACCAAAATCAATTGATCAATAAAACCGCAGGACGGTTCTGAATTCAGACCTTAAGGTCTGGTTTCCTTTACCGAGGCCGAAAAGTGTCCAAAAGTCATCAAAATGTCGCGGAATGCAATGCCTCTCCTGGGAAGTTAACTTTTGAGTGTATGGTGTCAAGGCTAAAACACCACCAATCGCAATCCAGTATTTGTAGAGACGATGGCACCTTACGGGAAGAGCGAAGGCAAAACCCGCTGACCGTTGTGTCACACGGTATACCCTGCCTGCATAGGCGCAAAAATAATTACCACCTTAGGGTGCCAATTAAAGGTACTGAGTCGTTCCTTCATTTTTCTAGTGGCTGCGGGGGAAAAGGGAAAAACAAATTTACTCTGATAAACAAAGTGTGCACCTGGCGTGCATATGCTAGTGCTTAACACTACGTTGCACACATTTGAGTATTTGATAGGTCATTTGAATAATAAAAATTTGTTCAGCAATTAAGTTAGACGATTTGAAGGGTTCTACTTCAGGGTTGGACATGAAGCTTTGGACACAACAGTGTACAAATTTAATGTTGAATACCTTTGAGTATTCTAATTTATGCCAAAAGCTTAAAGTGTGCATGTTAAACAGAACACTACCATAAGAATGCCAGTTCACACTTCTCTTTCGCTGCATTCACTTGGAACAAAATCGTACCTGCCACCCAGATCTGACTTTTTCAGTAAAACATCGTTGAGGAACTTCTCCAGTTTGTAGTAAACTTAGATTTTGAGGAATTCTCTTCAAAAAATGTGATAGTTTTCCTCATTTTTCAAGAAGATTTTCTCAAAGTTGAGAAGTTCTCCTTAAAACAATGGGAGTTTCTAAAAGTTTTCGCCTTTTACCTCAAAAAAAATCAGAGTTTGATTTTACCGCATGTAGTAAACTCTCCGATGGGACAGCGAAATCATGTCCGGTAAGAGCCCAGGTAAGAGCATTTCTTCACTCTGCACCGCAAACAAAACAAACGTTAAACAGTTAAACAGTGTCGGCACCCGACTGCAGAGCAGCCTTCTGAAAGTTGAAATAGCAATGGCAGATTCGTAACTACAGAGCCTGAGTAAGAGACACGGCAGTTTGTCAGTGGAAATGACAGGGTAGCGAGTAGCAGACTCCGTCAGCGTGTTAGCTGGATGGCGCTCGCTGCAGGCTGGGCACATAGGGAGAGGAGGAGGAGGAGGGGGAGGAGAAAGAGGAGGAGGAGGAGGAGGTGGAGGAGGAGGAGGAGATATGGAGAGAGCTGGAAGGAGAGCACGTAGGCATTAATTACAGCGCACATTAGCCAGCCTTGTCCAGCCTAGCACGTTGCATTGCACATTGGTGAATATGTAATAAAGTTTCTGGGGGAGGGGGATTTTTTCGGTTTTGCCCCAGCCATTTGAAATTGCAGCCATACCACCAAATACACCTCCAAGAATCAAGTTTTGTGAACTGCCCCCCCCCCC
>NW_026268273.1:967-1484 GCF_000697945.3 Frankliniella occidentalis | reverse complement strand
TATTTTTAATTTTAACAATTGCTAAACATGTGAAAACAGAATTCCAATGCATGTCACGACGTCATTGAAGTAACGCAGCTAGAATTTTTTTCCTGTTCGTCACCGATCAATCGGGTTGAGCAAAATACCCGAAGACGACGGAAGCTTGTGAACTAACGCCATATACTGAGAACTAACAAGAAACATGTTGTTGAAACACTCTACATCTTCGAGTCAATCCGCGGAGGGCGAGTTGGAGGGGGGGGGCGCTCTTGTTGTGCCGGGCACCGAACAATGGCCATCACAACCTGACTATCCACTTCAGAGTCATGCTTGACGCGGGCCTGGTTACTCTAGCAAGGCGGCGGCAGAGAGCAGCAGGGATTGGAGCGGCTTTTAGTATGGTTGGGTGTATTAACCGCACCACGCATAGCGAAAGAGAGGTGTGTGAGTGAGTGAGTGAGTGAGTGAGTGAGTGAGTGAGTGAGTGAGTGAGTGAGTGAGTGAGTGAGTGAGTGAGTGAGTGAGTGAGTGAGTG
>NW_026268273.1:0-305 GCF_000697945.3 Frankliniella occidentalis | reverse complement strand
GGGGGAGGGGGGTGACTCCCCGCCATTTCGTAAAGGGGGAACGTAGCAGATAGAGATTATATCGTCTGCGAAATGACAGGCTCTTTTCTCGAATAACTAGATTGTCTCTCTCCCCGACCGCATGCGCTGCGCTGCGCTCTGCGCTGCACGGCCCCCAGCCGGCTCAGGCGATTGTCTCGGGGGCGGCTCTCGGGCGTGCTTCATGCGAGTGGGTCTGGCGGCGCGCGCCCCGCTAATGGCTGCAGACAGTTTGGGTAAGAGAGGCTGGGTAAGTGTGTCAAGCGCATCACGACGCCTCGCGCCCC
>NW_026268272.1:20737-21072 GCF_000697945.3 Frankliniella occidentalis | reverse complement strand
ACTACAATTTTACAACGAAAGTACGGCGAATTAACGACGATTGCGTTTCTCGTAAATTAGCCGTAGAGTTGTGGTTTTTTGGTCGTTAAAGTGTAGCCACTTCGGCCGAGTGGATACAGAGCCAGGTTGTCAGCAGAGGGGCAGCGGTTCGACTCCCGCTCGCTTCCGACTGGCTGTGACGTTTTTTGCCAGGCCAAACTCAGCTTCTGATAAATTGGTCGTTATTTCGTCGTTAATATGTACACTTTAACGACCAAAAAACCACAACTCTACGGCTAATTTACGAGAAACGCAATCGTCGTTAATTCGCCGTACTTTCGTTGTAAAATTGTAGT
>NW_026268272.1:20239-20614 GCF_000697945.3 Frankliniella occidentalis | reverse complement strand
AGAGCATGGCAGGAGGCATTCCCTAGTAAGTCCCCCACCAAAAATATAAACTAAGTTTTGACCAGTTCTGGGTGCTTAACCTCATTTAACTGTATAGGACAGCACTCTCGCAAGAAAACCTTGATCCAGACCATGCTTTTCCTGTAATACAAACTGCATGAACCTCGGGAAGTCAGTCAGATCACCCTCATTCACGTGGATCGTTGTAATTCCTTTACAATCTGTTTCAATTCGTCGCCACGGAAACGAAGTCGTTCTTTCAGCCATGTCTGTCTAAGACAAAACTCTCGAAGTAAACTAAAAGCAAATGAACAAGAAATGCATGTCCAATTCGTAAAGCACGCTTATTTATTATTTAAAATAGACTATTAACTC
>NW_026268272.1:15018-15636 GCF_000697945.3 Frankliniella occidentalis | reverse complement strand
CTCACTTGTTCAAATTGAACACAACTCACTTGGGGGCCGCAGGGGCGTCGAACGTGACGGCGACAGGCGTCGGCAGCAGGTGCCTCCGGACCTCGCTACCTTCGCCAGCGCCGCCAGCCCGGCCCCTTCCCGGGATCGGCGGCCCGCGCGGGCGCGGTCCGCTCGCTCAGCTCGACTCGCTGCGGCTAGAGTCAGGTTGGCCTCCGTCGAGGGCGTCCTGCACAACGGCGTGGCCTGTCCGCGGGAGGGGTCCAACAGCGTGCACTGCTGGCACTGCATCACAGCACACGCGGCGTGACGGGAGGGGACGAGCGAGACGTCGCCGTCGCCAAGAAGGACTTCATCAGGCTCCTCACCGCACCCAGGACCGCGGCCGCAGGCGGGGAGACGCGCATCCGCCCTGCTGCAGCTAGCTGCAGCCTGGCGCCCGTGTTCGCTGTCAGCGGCCGCCTCCCGGACAACAGGCCTGCGTGCTCCTTCCTGAACGCCGACCCCTGAGCTCCTCCGTCGAGGCATGGAGTAGAGCGGTATGGAGTAGAAGCTTTATCGTCCCGGGGCCCTGCGCGCCTGCCTCCCCAAACGTCTGACGGACGAACGGTTTGAGCTACAGACCTGGGT
>NW_026268272.1:10092-10718 GCF_000697945.3 Frankliniella occidentalis | reverse complement strand
TTCAAACGAGACGACTCAAAAGAATCTTGTCTGCTAACTGCTCAGTCCTTCTACGCCGCCGAGCTCTCGGCCTCACCATGGATGCGGTTTGGTGGTAGGCGATCCTGGATACGCGGATCGTGCTCCCACTCGGACCTACTGCCCTTCGTGGCCGTGGTGCCCGTCGCCCCCATGGTCGCCTTGCCGGCGCCCGCACTAATGCCCAACGGCCGCGGCGGCAACACTCACGCGCCCGCTCCTGGCCATGCTTCGAGAACAGCGTGAGGCCAGGGAGAAGCCCAAGAGCACGATGCTGGCCAGCTCGCACGGCGAGCAGGCGTGGCACTCCAGCCCAAGGCCTTCACACCAAACCCCGACAGTGTTGTGAGCCTATCTCCTCTTTTCCCGCTAAAGGGGCTGTGGTGCGAGAGAGATAGAAACAGTACCTCGAACCTTGGCGAGAGCGACGTGCAGACTGGCGCCCGTGTTCGCTGTCAGCGGCCGCCTCCCGGACAACAGGCCTGCGTGCTCTTTCCTGAGCGCCGACCCCTGAGCCTTCAGAGCAGTACTAATGGAGAGGGTGCTGTGCCGCCCGGGACCCCCGCCCCGCCGCACTGTCCACGGTTCTGTGGCGGGCCTATGGGCGC
>NW_026268272.1:5014-5342 GCF_000697945.3 Frankliniella occidentalis | reverse complement strand
CAAGTCGACTGAATCTGGGGTTTTCTTGTGTACGCAACGAGTTCTCTTTTCGACTACTATCCGTTTCTTTCCGTGTTCTTTTCGTGTGGACGACGTGAGTTGGACGCCGCAAGAACACGAAAAGAAGACGAAATGAAGACGGTCGCGAACGCGACTAAAGGTAAAATGGGAAACGCGGCAGCGTCGGCTGCCAGCCAGAATCGTTTGCCAGACCCTCTGCTCACAAGGCGAGCGGCGATACCACTGGGCCAGAGTGACAACGCTGGGGGAAAGAGAGAGGCGGCGGCATGACAAGCGCCGCAGCGGCCACCTGAAGCAACGGGCAGCA
>NW_026268272.1:0-253 GCF_000697945.3 Frankliniella occidentalis | reverse complement strand
GAGAGGGTTGCTCTCGGAAATATAACCAATGATGACTTTCTTTCGTGTGGCAATTGCCTTGACATGTGCTACGTGAGTGCTTAGAGGTACCATCCGTTCATTATCGTGTGTCGTGAGGGTGGTTTGGGCAGTGTTTATCATTTTCTCATTTATTTCAGTTGGTTTTGGCTGCTGACTTGCCCCGTCTCCATGGGGCTCTCTTGGCTGGGGCGGCCCCCAATTTTGTCTTGCCCCCTATTCCTCAAGTTCCTCC
>NW_026268271.1:8894-9309 GCF_000697945.3 Frankliniella occidentalis | reverse complement strand
CATGTCCGTCAATCCATTGTCGGGATGGAATCAGCCGTATGGCTACATTTGCATTGGGTACAGTCCGGGTCGAGAGCACGAGCTCGCACGCAGTGGAGCCTATCACTAGAGTCTAGAAGGAAAAACCTTTCATTTATTTGCGATTCAATAAGTTTCGCCTTTTATTTAGATGCGTCGGCGTCCAGAGGAAATTTATTTGACCGTGCTCTGCAGTTTTATACTATTCATTTAGCACATTTATAACGAAAGAGCAAAATTGATTGTTCCTCGGTTAGTGCTGTTATACGCGTTTCTGTCGAGGTTTCTGTCGCGCGCGCCCTTTCTCTACGGGTCGTTGGAGCGCATAGCCCGCTCCGCCTACTATCTGGCTGTGATCCTGATGGTAGGTGCGATTTAAAACCAAAAGGGTTAAACA
>NW_026268271.1:8531-8844 GCF_000697945.3 Frankliniella occidentalis | reverse complement strand
TTTGCATTGGGTACAGTCCGGGTCGAGAGCACGAGCTCGCACGCAGTGCAGCCTATCACCAGAGTCTTGAAGGAAAAACCTTTCATTTATTTGCGTCGGCGTCCAGAGGAAATTTATTTGACGGTTCTTTGCAGTTTTATACTATTTATTGGGCACATTCATAACGAAAGAGCCAAATTGATTGTTCCTCGGTAAGTGCTGTTATACGCGTTTCTGTCGCGCGCGCCCGTTCTCTACGGGTCGTTGGAGCGCATAGCCCGCTCCGCCTACTATCTGGCTGTGATCCTGATGGTAGGTGCGATTTAAAACCAAA
>NW_026268271.1:8200-8481 GCF_000697945.3 Frankliniella occidentalis | reverse complement strand
AGAGTCTTGAAGGAAAAACCTTTCATTTATTTGCGATTCAATAAGTTTCGCCTTTTAGATGCGTCGGCGTCCACAGGAAATTTATTTGACGGTGCTTTGCAGTTTTATACTACTCATTTAGTACATTCATACCGAAAGAGCCAAATTGATTGTTCCTCGGGATGTGCTGTTATACGCGTTTCTGTTGCGCGCGCCCGTTCTCTACGGGTCGTTGGAGCGCATAGCCCGCTCCGCCTACTATCTGGCTGTGATCCTGATGGTAGGTGCGATTTAAAACCAAA
>NW_026268271.1:7565-8150 GCF_000697945.3 Frankliniella occidentalis | reverse complement strand
ATGCCATTTTTTAAAATGCCTACTTATGACTGTATTTGTGCGTGTACTCGTCATTTGTCTTGACAGAGAGTGGGAAAGCGCGTTTGTCAGACACCGGTGTGTGTGGCTGAGGGGGAGGGGGTGATATTGGCTAAGAAAGGTACCAGGAAGATCCCTCTTGCAGAGCTTTGGGTGAGTACGAGGTACAAGAGTCCTTAGAGAATTAGTTATCTGAACGGCCTCAACAGAACAGCCCCAACAAAATAATGTCCTAAACAAACTGAAAAATTACCGAGCACAGTTAAAGTCTTACAAATGCTTCGTACCTACGAAGCATTTGTTCCCTACGAAGCGTCCAAATCCTTCGTATTACAAAGGATTTGGCATTTTTCTTCGTAAGACTTTAACAGTGAGTATTTTTTGTGAACGCGTGGTGTCTTAATACACTGTAACTGCAGTTACTTTCTGACATGACAGTGTGAAAGTATCGAAAGAGCACCAAACCCCAAGTGGTAAACGAAAGTAGATAGATAGGTTTTATTGAGGTTATCACTGTTCGACTGCTGTCGCTTATAACTTTTTGTGCCTTCCGCCACTTAACGTTCT
>NW_026268271.1:5402-6483 GCF_000697945.3 Frankliniella occidentalis | reverse complement strand
TGCAGGGCTGCGGCAGCAGTGTAACAGTGTTACGGTCACAAACCGCCCCCCCCCTCTCCCCCTCCTCCCCTGCGCTGTCCCCCGTACATCTCCCCTCTCTCTCTCTCTCTCTTGCTTGCTGTCGCTCCCTCCCCCTCTCTCGAATTCACTTCCGAATTCAGCCGGTCGAACCGAAAATAATTGTTATTCATTCTTGTGTAATGTAATGACTCATTTAGCTACATGCGAGGCCGGCGGTGCGGTTAGTAATCTAATTAAAATGAAACCACATTCAAACCAGCCTGGCCCTGGCAGAATGGTAAACTGATGCGTATCATTTCGTACACCGAGTGAGATGTTACCTCGATGTCGGGTTCGGCACAGCCGCAGCGCGCTGGCACAGTCTGAAAAGGATCTTCTCTGCGTTTGCTAAGCTCTCGGCTATGCAATGGTCACCGCCTCGCTTTGCGTGCTCTCTCTCCCTCGCTTGCTCTTAACGGCAAACCGGCCGTCCTTCTCTCTCGCGGGACAGTGAAAGTGTCAATTTGATGGTATTTATGGCGGCGTGCTAGTCCCTTTCCATATGCAGAAGTTGGCAGTACTGCTACAAACGGGTGCGCTCACATGAGGGCGCGCCCGTGTGTGCGTGCGCGGGCTTGCGTTTGATTTCAGTGGGACGCGGTTGTGGGGGAGTAGTAGTGGTGACCCTGATCAGAAGGTCGCAAAGGAGCTGGTCGAGACTTTCGTACAGACGTTTTATAGCGATTGATTTATGAATCAATTTCCTTCTCCATCTCGCGGCGTCGTCGCTCTGTGCGCTGACCTTTTGCTCTGGCATTTATTATCCCTATGGAAAGTTCGCTTTTCATTCAGTAACTCCGGCGGCCAAAGCTCTCCATTTGACGCCTCCAATCCGAGTCCCGGTCGACTCCTTATCGACCATAGACCATGGCGACAAGATAGACTTCTCGGAACCCCATATCATTTAGGCCCGCTGGCCGGGCCATATGCCATTTTTTAAAATGCCTACTTATGACTGTATTTGTGCGTGTACTCGTCATTTGTCTTGACAGAGAGTGGGAAAGCGCGTTTGTCAGACACC
>NW_026268271.1:0-442 GCF_000697945.3 Frankliniella occidentalis | reverse complement strand
AACCACCACCACCACCACCATCACGGCGGTGCTGGTGGCGCCTACGACGACGTGCGCATGAACGGGCTGGGCCTGTTCCCCGAGGAGGACGTCGGAGGCGTGTTCCCTTACGACCAGGTACAGAGAGCGTTCCTCGGCGTTGATGGTGTCCTGACGGTGTCCTGGCGGTGTCCTGACGGTATCCTGACGGTGTCCTGACGGTGTCCTGACGGTGTCCTGACGGTGTCCTCCTGACGGCGTCTTGACGGTGTCCTGACCGTTTCCTGACGGTGCCTGACTGTGTCCTGACTGTGTCCCGACGGTGTCCCGACGGTGTCCCGACGGTGTCCCGACGGTGTCCTGACGGTGTCCTGGGCCCCCCAGCACGCGCGGGCTTACACGTGTGGATTGTTTGGTGATGCGGCTTAGCAAACAGAAAGCCTCTCTGTCTTTGCGCTCCCGC
>NW_026268270.1:16776-17569 GCF_000697945.3 Frankliniella occidentalis | reverse complement strand
GTCGAGGCCGCCTGGAGGGCAGGCAGGCCCGCCGCACACCCGTGCGCGCAGCACGGCCGCATTGCCTACCTCCCAGGCGCCCTCACGTAATGGCCTCATGCGAGTGTGTGCAACTCGACCACACGCCTGCAATCGATGCAGTACTAGGAATTGTTATAGACTAGGCATTGTTATAGACAAAGAGGCTGATCCCTGGTCGCGGAAGCGATGTGCGTTTCTGTTGTTTTGTGATTTTGTTATGTTGGCAATTAATTATCATGGGGAAGTAATTTTCAACTTCTCTCCTCCTTAGTTTTGTTTTGTACCCATTTTGCCCATTTACTCGACGCCGCTCCTCGCGCGTACGAAATATACCTCAGTTCTACCATGCCGTTCTCATGCGCAGGCTTGCCAACGCACAGACTGCAACATGAGGCGTTTTCGAAGCAAGCGCTCATTTTAACTTTGACCTCAGTTATCTTTCCAACGGTAATAACTGCTCGAAAATTAGTTTCGCAGCCATTTTTGTAGTGCTCTGATCAGAACAACATATCTCTGACTCACATCAACCCTATAAACTTTACCATTGGGAAGGTTGGATCCCCATAAGTTGGGCCGTGATCTCCCAAACTCCTGGGGGCTACTCGACTCGATTGTTAAGGCTTCGCCTCTTATTTTTATTCAGATTCTTTATTTCTTATTGCTTTTAGGCTCAGCCAATAACTAGCAGTGCGAGAAGAAAGGACGGCACCATTGCCGACCATTGCGGCCCCCCCCCCTATACTTATCTCTGTTTTCCACCTCACCGGCGGAG
>NW_026268270.1:11170-11551 GCF_000697945.3 Frankliniella occidentalis | reverse complement strand
GGGGAGATAGGATAGGTGTTGGCGTCGAGTGGCGGGGCGGGGCGGACTGTACGAATGAGGGAGTCGGAACTAGGGCACCCGCGCCGGCCCCCGATGGCCATCCCCGCCAGCTATAGAGGTGAGGTGGGGGGAAGAGCGGGAAATTAAGGGGGGGAAAGGGGGGAACAAGAGATTATTAGAGAGGAGTAAATAGTGTGCGGTGCCAGCGGCGATAATTATATAGTGTAGAGGGAGAGATCTGTTTTAAACAAAATTGCTTTTGAGAGGGATGGATATTAACGTGGTGGGTGAGAGTTGAAGGGGGAAGGGGAGAGGGGGAGAGGTTCGGGGAAGGTAGAGGGTGCGACTTCAGAGACGTGCTTCGAGAGAGAGAGAGAGAGA
>NW_026268270.1:5226-7567 GCF_000697945.3 Frankliniella occidentalis | reverse complement strand
GCTGCTCGGAGCGCATTTACTCAGCGCTCTGCGAGTGATCCGTAGCGCAAACAGCATTCTGAGTGCGGAGGGAGGGGTTCGCTGCGTGGCGCGCGGCTACAAACAAGCATTACTACCCCGACCAGGCCAACTTTTACTCGCCCCCCCCCCTCTCTCTTGCCCTTCCCCATTCTCCGCGTCCCGCGGCCTTGGTTCTCTGAGGCTGGGCGGCTTGGTCGCGCCTGCCTGGCCTGCCTGGTCGCCGTTTGTTTGCCCTCCGATCATTACGGCCTGCTGGGCCTCCCCGCGAGGGGCAGAGGCGCGGGCGGGCCTTCCCCGCCGGCCACCGTGCTTCCTGATGGCCTGGCCAGGCGGCGGGCCGGGGGCGCGCGGGGGCAGAGCCGGCCAGCCCGGCTGACCAGCCCACTGATCCGCAAGGACGCGGCCGGCGCGGGGCCGGCTGTGGAAACGAAACGACCGGCGGCGCTGCCGAGGAAATTGGAGCTTGCTGCGCGAGGCGCGCGGAGGGCCACCAAACTAGTATCCGCGGAGCTATAAGGAAAACGACCGCGCTGTTGCGTCGAGAACACACTCGCACACTCGCGCGAGCCGGGGGTTTCGAAAGGGAAATGCGGCTTGTTTGATGACGACATCTGAACTCGAGTTTGAAACTCTACTAGTACCCCCAAAGCTCGTTCCCCTTTTTCACGGTAGTATTGTCCGTACTCTGCAAATCCAAGTGTAGTGCAAGTTGACAGTAATAACAATTTTCTAACCATGAACAAAACTTTAATTTCCGACGGTGCCGTCTTCTTCGTCTTCAAATTCTCTTGAAAACATGTGAAAGGGTTGCCATTTATATTGAAACATGTATGCTTACTTTAAATGATTTCCAAAAATTCATTTCTTATCCCATACCTGTTTTCACAACCCTATCACAAGTAGGCTTGTTTTAAAGAGAAGAGAAAGGCACCCTCGACTTATTTTTTTTTTAGTTAGAAATTTGTTGTTTGAAGTGTTGAACTCTTCAGGTTCTCAGTCACTTGGATTTGCAGAGCATTTTATTAGGCCTGTAAGGAAAGCACATGGCTACAGGCTATGGTGCTCGTGGGAACCACCACCACCGCATATTAAAGCTCAATCGGAAAAGATGTGCATTGCCTTTTTTTCGTTTTTGCTCTTTTGTATGTGATTATAATTCATTGCTCGTAGCGGAGAGGGATGGAGGACCTCCCCTCACCCCGCCCTTCAACCGCTCCGCACTCTGGGCACGCATATCGCTTTCTGCAAGGCATAAGGCGGCTAACGTGGGGCAAGGCCCAGCAGCGGGGCGGCTACAGGAAAGGGGGGCGGGATAAAACAGGTAAAAATTGCAGAGCAAAATATGTTCAGTCTTTTGGCTTCCTTTGGGCGGCGGCCCGCGGCTCTGCGCCGACCTGCGCTGTGCCACTCCAATAAAAAGTTCAAAGTCCTGGCGCCCCTCACCGAGGCCCTCACCCTCGCTCACTCTCGCCTGCCGACCGCCTTCCCCTTCCCTCCCTTTGCCTCCCTGCTCCGCCGAAATCCAACCGCCCCTCTCATCTTTTTCAAAGCCTTGGCGGGAAAGGGGGAACAAGTTCCCGTGTTATTCCGAGTTATTCCTGCGAGTCCTCTCTCTCTCAGGGAGCCCGGCAGCAGCGTAGTGGGTGGGGGGGGGGGGACGTCAAAGGAGAGGGAGGGTGTGGGAAATGAAAGCGCCTCATGTATTTGGGTACACGTGTGTGGAGTGGGAGTAGGGGGTGGCAATGCCCCCTCCCTGCCCCTCCCCAGCTCAGCTACTGATATAGAACGAGTGAGTTAGAGAGGGCGTAACCGCGGGCGGCGGGGATGGGTATGGCGCTCCTCTACTGTAGTGCCGTGGAGTGGAGTCTTAGTGGGGCTTACACTGGAATCTAAAGTGTGCCTACTCGTTATCCGCCCAAGGCGCCACGCCCTCCTCTGCGGCCCAGGAGGGTACTCAATACCAGTACACAATTTGTTCATTTCTCCACATTTCTCCAGGGAAATGGCTGCCGTAGGGAACGTTTGATTTTCTCCATTCATCCATTCGACAAACAACGGAAGGTCGGCGCCCGCGAGACTCGGGGTAGGCTACCCTGCAGTACACGCATGCCTTGCAGGCGAGATTCTGCCTACCTGTCAGGCGCTATGACAGCGTGCGTAGGCTGAACTTGTTGCAGTTTGGTAACGACGACGGACGGGACGGACGGACGTGTTTTCAATTTACCTTGCCATTGTTACCCCCATACTTCAAACTCTTGCCTGTTTTTCCATCTCGGCACAACATAAACGGCGCTGCGCATGTGGCGGTCCGGGCTCTCTC
>NW_026268270.1:3800-4171 GCF_000697945.3 Frankliniella occidentalis | reverse complement strand
TTGGGCTTAGTGGGGTAAGGGCGAATATTTAAGGGACTAGAGGCGTTATCTGATTGGAGCTCATCCCTCTAAGTCGTTGTCGTCGTTCTCTTCTTCTCTCTCTCTCTCTCTCTCTCTCTCTCTCTCTCTCTCTTTCTCTTTTGCCGTCTCTGGGAGCACAGCCGCTGGGAGCGAAAGCTGAGCGGGCCACTCGAGGCCTGCGCCACGTTGGGCACACCGGTTTAAGCGGGTTTTAGCAATGAGAACGACAGTAGTAGTAGTAGTAGTAGATGGACCAGACTGTATTCATGAGACTGTTGACAAAATACACCACCTTGGATGGAAGGGCACAACACACAATGCATAAAGAAGTTCAAAACTGTTCATCAAAT
>NW_026268270.1:3248-3632 GCF_000697945.3 Frankliniella occidentalis | reverse complement strand
TGCCGTGTATTATCTTTTCTATGTATTGTGAAGTCATTGCCTTTTTTTCGTTTTTGCTCTTTTGTATGTGATTATAATTCATTGCTCGTAGCGGAGAGGGATGGAGGGGGGGGGGGGGGTGAAGGGAGGCTGGAGCGAGGGGGTATTAGGCCCTTCGGACCACTCCTGTGTGGCCCTACCTGCCCTACCCCGCCACGCCCCGCCGCCCAGCCGTCCTCCTGCGGTCGCACAGGGAGATCTGATCCGGCGCGCCCTGTCAGGGGATGGGGGAAATGGAGTCCAGGTGGGTAGGTGGGTGGCCTGTGGCCTGCACTGAAAAAAACAAATCAAAAACAGAATCATTGTTCCAACGACCTTCGTGTTCTTTGGCCGGGTTGTTGGTCC
>NW_026268270.1:0-320 GCF_000697945.3 Frankliniella occidentalis | reverse complement strand
GGAGCCGTCGGCCTACCGGGACCGTGGGAGGAGAAAGGCCAAGGCATTCCTCCTGCGTGCTCCCCCGTGTGGTTGCCGTGCCGGATCCACCCCGCCCCACCCCGCCACGCCCGGCCGTGCCCTGCTCTGGCTGCCGGGTGTTCCATCCCTCCCCGTAAAGTGGCTCCCATCATCTCCCTTCTCGACGCTGTTCCGTCATGTGGTGTTTGTGCGAGGGGGGAGGGGGGGGGGGGAGCATACGCGGCCTGCTCGCTGTCGTGTCTCTGTGCGTGTTCCACTCTGCGACCTCGCACCCCGCCAGCAGTGCCAGTGCCGTGACC
>NW_026268269.1:22131-23256 GCF_000697945.3 Frankliniella occidentalis | reverse complement strand
ACCAGCTCTTCATATTTGAAACTTTATGAGACACATCCAATTTATTTTCTCATCACGATGATTGTTTTTAATTCACAGATGAACTTTGGTGGCATCGTAATGCCTCCAACAGCTCAAGTGGAGGCACTCTCCCAGCATAACTGGAGTACCCATTGCCCCCGCAATCTGTACACCAGGAAGCCGGACGCCCTCCGCCTAGAGCCCTCCACTGCAGCCGTTCCAGCTGATGTTGCTGAGGCTGGGCCGTCCAATGCTCCAGCTGATGTAACTAGCACCCCTGTATCTGTGAATTATAAGAGAAGTGTTTCGGAAGAAGTAGAGTGGGCTAGTAAGTGCAAGAAGCGAAGGCCTTCCCTGCCGAGGCAGGAAGAAGATAGTAAGAAGAAGCAGGCCCGCCCTTCCGCCAAACGAAGTTGCCAGCTCCGCTTCGCTCCGCCGGCAACTCCGTTCGGCAGGGGCCGGGCCTGCTTGGCCTGCCGCCTGCCGGTGGCGATGGTCGGGCCTGCGGCCCGACCATTTCTGTCGCGCGATTTGCTGTAGAACATGACCGAATGATGTAGCGGGCCTTCGGCCTACTTAAACCCGTCGTCTTTGAGTTTGCCCCAAAGACTCGAGAAAGGGATGTAACGGTGAAGCACCGTGACTACAACCCACCCTTCTGCTTAGAAAACGTTTTTTGGGGGTGCGGGGAGAGTTTCCTTTCTATTTTGCGGGTTTTAGGCCTTTTACTACAACTTATTGTTCACTATGGCAATTTTTCGCTTATTTTCGTCTAAAAAGACCCTCTATCGCCTAAACGGTTAGAGATAGAGAGAAAGGCAAGAATGGAAAGGCTTTGCAAGACAAGAAATGTGAAGAGGCAAAACCAAGATGAGGAAGGGGTTGAGGTTGACGAAGAAGTGGATTCTGATCCCGAAACAGTTGACATAACCGGACTTCGGGACCCGTCGGTGGGGCCCACGGAACGCATGACCTGGTTCATTCGCCAGGTCACCTGCCTGACGCGGGCTCTGCAGGCGGCCGCCGAAGGAGGTCGCCTACCTGCGGTCACAAAGCTCGGGGTCCACCTCATCCGGGCCGCCACATGCATCGAGGCTCTAGGTTGTGCCGTCGCGGCGCAGCTAG
>NW_026268269.1:10759-13891 GCF_000697945.3 Frankliniella occidentalis | reverse complement strand
AAAAAAAAAAAAAAGAAACATTTAAAAGAGTTTTCGCGGTGTCCCTCGGCTCGAGGGCTCACGTAGGTATCATTAAGTTAGTTCGTAAGGATATTTTGACTTGTATTTCAGTGCCTGACTCATCAACCAGATCTTAGGTAACCACCACCTTAAAATCGACTGTTCTCAATTTCAAATTTTTCATTAGCATAAATTTTTGACAAATTGTATTTTCCATTCCAAATAATCTTTTTTTCGGACGTAGCTTCAATCTCTTTTTTTCATTATTTTTTTTAATAAGGTGGTAGTGATGTAGAGCCACGCTGCGCGTCGGCTCACATTAGGTTAGTTTGAATTTGCCGCGCCACTTGTAGTTGGCGCGCCTGAGCGCAGCAGTCGGCAGCCCATAGAGAGCGCTGCCGGCACAGGGGATGGACAATAGCCAGTGGAGCGCGCCCAGCGAAGAGGGCTGCTGCGTCCACTACAACCGCAGCAACTGCTGCACCCCCGAAGGGGCCATCCCCTTTAAATTGAGGCTGCACAGCAGGCGGCATCATTCGGCGGGGACACGCCCCCGCAGCTAGGCAGGAGTCAGGCACTGCACAGCAAGTAGGAAGTATACTAAGGTGATTTCCCTGAACTGTTAGCGTCTTTCTCCAAGCTCGCCCAGCGAACCCTTAGGCAAGCCTTCTGAGGCCAGCCTCGAGCCCTTAGGCCAGCCTGTTGAGGCCAGCCTGTTGAGGCCAGCCTCGCTCTGCACGCCGTGAGGCCAGCCTACTGAGGCCAGCCTGGCATACACGCCGTGAGGCCAGCCTGTTGAGGCCCGCCTGGCAGTACACACACTCGCCGTGAGGCCCGCCTGTTGAGGCCAGCCTGGCAGTACACACACTCGCCGTGAGGCCCGCCTGTTGAGGCCAGCCTGGCGCACACACCGCCGTGAGGCTAGCCTTCTGAGGCCAGCCTGGCGAAAGCACATACGCCGTGAGGCCCGCCTGTTTAGGCCAGCCTGGCGTACACGCGCCCTGAGGCCAGCCTTGTGAGGCCAGCCTGGCGACCAGGCGGGCCTGTTAGGCAAGCCTTCTGAGGCCAGCCTGGACCGTCGTTCACACAGGCACACGAGAGGCAAGCTTGGTGAGGCCAGCCTGTGTGCGGACACGTACAGAGTACATAGATACATGGCATTACACCCACAGAAAACGTGCCATTCCACCCGTCCTTACCCAAATAGTCCCTATCCTAAGTCGCCCCCATGTTTGTATTTAAAGTGGCAAAATTCATTTTGATTCTGTACGATTGAAAAGACTCAGACACTCAGAAGGCAAGACCCACATGTCACATCGCCATCGCGCTGTTCACATTGCCATGCGACGCCGAGCTTCACCTCGCGCTGTGTGGTCAGCGCACAGTGCGCCAAACCTCGAATAAGATGGACACAATTGCAATTTTCACTTCATGAGTAGATTGATTTTCCTTTATAGGTCAAATTTACTATGTCCAAACCTTCTAAATCTTATGTCCTTTTATTTTTTCGACACTCCGAGTACGAGTCGGCCGGGACGAGTTGTCCTGCTCCCATGACAAAAAGATTCAACCAGGATGGTGTGGAGGTGGGTGCTTTACTTACACAATTTTTCGTCCAGTTTATCTTTCTGTGTTGCCTGATGGGTATCATATAATTTGAAACTGTTTCCGTAGCATTTCTTTGGCAATATCCGGCAAATGGCTGCGCCGCAAACCCCCACCCGAACCCAAAGCTGTTTGCACAGCTCCATCGATTGATATCAATCTACTCACTCATTTCACCTGCAAAGAAGAGTAACGTAAGTGGTGTGGAATGTGTGGAGGCACTAATGCCAAGGATACAATGACAGATATGATAAAAGACAAAAGAGAGAGGTTTGATGAACTCATTGATGAGATTTTTATCTACCCAAGTCTAAAATTACGTTTTTGGGGGACACCATTGGATTGTCTACCAGTACAGGTTTACAAAGAGTATGCATAAAGCTTGGATGTGAGAAAGAAGTATGACGAGCTCCTCACGAGCTTCATGGCTGGATTCACAGCATTCAGGCAGAAGAAATTAGCACAAGGATGGGTGCCTTGACAGTCTAGTCAAACCTAGAAGTGATATAGGGCCAAAAGACAAGTTTACAGTCACCAAAGAATGTTACGGCAGGCTTGGCCCTTCCGTTGGCAAGGGATTTCATAGATGCTCGATACTCGCGAGGATTTGTGCCTACCCTGTGAGATATGTTTGATATCGTTTCGATATCGGTTTTCAAGTTGTTAGCGATATGAAAATGGGCCTGAAATCGGCGACTTTTCGACAGTCGCGACATCGAAACGACATCGTCTGTTGAAAGGCTGTCGATTTCAGGCCCACTTTTGTGATAACGACGGAAATATCGATGTCAAAACGATAGTGTCGCAAATATTTCTCACTGGGTGGGGTACAAATCCACAGGGCTACAAGTATACTCGTACAGTTTATGTGTACGGTGCACACTGTCCCACGTAGTGTAGAGCTCGCGCGGCAGTCGCTGAGAAGGAGGGCCTCTTCTCCGCGGTGCACTCGCTATGACCAAACAACCTCCTCCGCGGTATACTACCTGGACGTTTAGCCTCCAACGCGGGTACTCGCAGGTCAAGCCGAGGGAACAACGTTTTCGGAAACCGTAGGCCACGTGGAAGTGGTAAAACGGATAAGAGAGGGGTAGTCACGCCGTTTCACATTTTTCAGTCACATTTGTGACCAGCCGGTCACATGTGCCACATGGTCGGATGCGTCAGACAGAGAAGCACAACGTTGCGTTGACGGGTTTTTGAAAAAAATACTCCACTCCGAGTACTCGCGTGGTGGCGCTCGAGGTAAAAGAGGGGTACACACCCACCGCGGGTATTCGCTATGCGGTCAAGCCGAAGGCAGGAGTGGACACTTTCCTGAAAATTTGATGCAAATCGGAGTTGTCACGGGGGTGCCCATTGCATCAGCGTGCTCAGGAGTTCGCCGATGACGTTCTCAGGGGCCCGGGCGGTCCCGGTACTACCAGATTCGAACTCCAAGGTGCCAAAAAAACTTCATAGGTACAAAAATTGGGTGGTTTAGAGCATAGTCACACGGGTGATTTACCTCTAAAGCTTAGAGGTAAA
>NW_026268269.1:7735-8596 GCF_000697945.3 Frankliniella occidentalis | reverse complement strand
CTTACTTTTGCCGATAGTCCGGTAACGGTAAAGCGACAATGTTAGGATAAAATTGAAATTCGAATCGAAGAAGAATGAATCACCTTTGAGCAGCAGCCGCCGGGGCTGTACAGGATGCCCCGATAGACTATTCCGGCGGGAGCGCGGAGAAGACTCCACGGAAGAACAAAAGGGCCCATGATTCGCCGAGCGGCGACCCCCACCATCTTCCCGCAGTGGAGGGGGACGCCGCTCGGCCAATAGCGATCCCTTTTGTGCTTCCGTGGAGTCTTCTCCGCGCTCCCGCCGGAATAGTCTATCGGGGCATCCTGTACAGCCCAAAATGTAACGTGCAAAGTTACTCTTTAAAAACAAAAACTGGATGCTAGCTCAGCAGTGCCGGATAGAGGGGCGTGGTCCTAGCATTGAATTTCTTTAGGGCGCCAAGGAATATCATTCCTTTCAAAACCAAAACCATAGGTACATAAATATCACAGTTTATTGCATTCAATGACTGACACAGTAGCACTTGGCACAAAAGTAGACAATAACCTCATCATGATACCGGCCACATGGCCAAAAAGCACACGCTCCACCGCGGGAGACTAAAACGTACATACAAAACAGTACCACGAGGCATTCCACACCAAACTCAGAAAGTCAGTGAACTTGAAGACGTCAAAACTTGAGGCATGGCGAAACGAAAATATCGAACTTCATAGTAGTCCAGTCATGGAGAATGACGACCCTAAAAGAGTTTAAACAGGCAATCACTAACTGAGAAAGACTTTAGATGCAAACCACTCAAAGCGTGGACGGGGAGCTATACCAGCAAGTACCGCAACCCAACGTAGCGGGGGTTCTACTTAATCAGCTGGGCAG
>NW_026268269.1:5205-7685 GCF_000697945.3 Frankliniella occidentalis | reverse complement strand
GACAAGATTATCCAACTTGTGGATTTTGCCGGCGAAGAAAACATCCAGAAAAGGACTGCTGGTTTAACCCGGACAATCCTAAAAACATCCTGGCGAGGGTAAATAAAGGTAAAAATGCAAATGATCATCCTTCTGGTTCTGGGAAGGGAGGACCATACAATTGGGAGGTAGCGATACGAAAAAGAGTAAATGTAAACAGTGTAGAATCTGATCATGCTCAAAAGGTTTTGATATAGCTGATGTAAATAATGAAAATAATAAAAGCCATCCCTTTTATCTGGATAGTGGTTCTTTTGACGATCTAATGAGTGACCCCGCATGCATCAAAAATTATAAAACATGCCGTAAAGAACAAATCGAATGGTGCTGGAGAGCATATTCTTCACACTGAAGGTGCAGGTGCAATACACTTAGACCCAGAACATCATAATGGTCTTACTGAAATTACCTCTGTCCCTGCAATTATGACACTCCCACCTGATTCAGGCGTTTCGTTGTTAGTCCGTCTCCACGGTAGCCCATCCCAACCAAAAAAAAATTCGAGGTACGGAGCCTAAATGGTAGTTCTGACGTATAAGAGACCGTGTGCAAAGTCCGGGACCTGTGCGACAACGTTTACGCGGATCGCATTGCGATTTTCGTTTTGGCCCTACCTTGGCGCTAAACAGGCAGACCACCTTGTAGGCGCTGCACTGCGCGCATGGTGGGACTGGGGCGAACGACTCGAGCTGAAAGTGTTACCCTATGGGCCCTACTTTGTATCAGATGTGAAGGATCCGAGCTCCGGACACACGGGGCGTGTCCAGGGGCCTAAACGTGCGCCCGACGTCACTCGCCAGTTACAGAAAATAATGCTGACGTAGCCTTAACTTTTTACTGCATGAAAACCGAGGACACACTGAGACCTTTCAGAATCAGTAATGTCTGCCGGGTAGCGGTGACGCGTTCACAAGAAACAGTTCGAAAAACAGGTATTTGCGCATGTGGTGACGTCACTTAGCCTGCCCTCAGTACACTCCTGTAGTGCACAGTAGCCTGGTACACACACAGGCGTTTTGGACGTTTTTTTGCCTTTTCCATTTACCGCCTCACCGCTGTTCCGCTTCGTGTATCTCAACCATGACAGGTTATTAAAAAAAAATTAGTGTAGTGGTGCTTATGGCTATTACCCAGGAACTTTCAAGCTGTCGAGTGAAAAAGCTAAAGAGATGGAACCTGCTAAAAGACGAGGTAAAATACATACTGGAATACCTATTGAAATTATAAACAAAACTAAAGGCCCTCTTTTAGTGTCCCCAGGAATTCTTCTGATTGACGAGGCCAAGTTAACCCCAGGTGCACATTTTGATGCTAGCACACTAACGACGTTTCATTAAATGGCCGGAGAATAATAATATGGAACAGCTTGGAGATGAAATCCAGGAGCAATATATTTCAGCCATGGAAAATTTACCTGTTGACCCAAAATTAAAGCAAAATCTGACAAGAAAGTAGAAAAAGGAAGACCAGAATAAAAATAACAGGGATAAACATCTGGGAGACATGTTGATGATTTTTACTTATTTTACAGTGACGAGGCACAGAAAGCTAGTTTGCTTAAAGCCCTCAGTGCTGTGGTAACCATCAAAGATCTTGGGGAGGCCAGGAATTGCTTGGGTGTGGTAATTGAACGAGATATGGAGAAAGGCACTTTAAGATTACACCAGGAGGAATATTTGGACTCAGTGTTGAAGAGATTCAACATGCAGGACTGCTATGGTAAAGCTATTCTCCTGGATGAAAAATCAAAGATGTTCGATCTAGAAAAAGGTTATCAAGGAAGATTCGAATACCAGCAATTGATTGGCAGCCTCTTGCCCCCACCAAAATCAGGTCGCACAGTACCCACACTATGCTGCACCATTGAGCTACAACGAACACAACGACGAAAACTTACTGCAAGCTAGAAACCTGAACATGCAAAATTTACCATCTCCACAAAATACTCATCAGAATCATTTCATGTATCAGTTAAACAACAGTCAAAACAGCATGAATGATCAATACAGTAGTAATGAGCACAACACATACCACCAAGGTTTACACAATGCGTGACCGCTTTTGTTTCCTGTCCTACTGTAGGTTATCTGTATAAATAATTTCACTGTGATTACTTTTATTTAGTTTTATTGATATTGATTTGTTTCTTATCTAAATGGAAATGCAGTGCATAAAACTGTATAAAAAATTTCACTGTGTTTACTTGTACTTAGTTTTGTTGATAGTCATTTGTTTCTTATCTAAATGGAAGAGCAGTGTATGAATGAAATATGTTACTTGTTTGCAATGAATATAGCTCATAATATTGAAATAGAAATGTTGTATAAGAGTAGAGACTGAAAAGTAAATTATTGGAGTTATTTGCTGTGTGCAACCATAGTTTTTAAAGATATTATTGCACAATTTAAAGTAAATTAAAGGCTAATGTTGATACCACATTA
>NW_026268269.1:0-330 GCF_000697945.3 Frankliniella occidentalis | reverse complement strand
CAAAATCTGACAAGAAAGCAGAAGAAGGAAGACCAGAATAAAAATAACAGGGATAAACATCTGGGAGACCATGGCTTTATTAGTGATGTTTTAGCCCTGCCAGAGTTGCAATTGTTGGCTTGCTTTCTAACAAAGAGTGCTGCTTCAGATGAGGAACTCACAAAACTGATTTTAGAGTCCGTCATTTTAATGGAGGATGCTGGATACTTTGTTGATGGTGTGGTCACTGATGGGGATGGGGCCCCATGGAACCGAGCGATGTGGAAGGTGTTAAGTGAACAAATTTGTTCATACCGGCGTATTAAAAAATGCGTAAGCGGAGCATGTTTA
>NW_026268268.1:19912-20260 GCF_000697945.3 Frankliniella occidentalis | reverse complement strand
GAGTGGGGAGAGTGACGTGTGGGGCAGTCAATGGAAGGCCACCTAGAGAATATGGCATTTCAGGCTACAGCGGAAGTAGGAACAGAACACCGAGCCGGCCTGTACGCAGGAAGGAACTGGCTGATCAGCTTCCACCTCCCCCTCTCTATAAGGATCTACCAGAAAGTACCTGCGCTTTTTCTCACATTCATTCGGCAAAGTGCCGGAGTTTAGCGCCTGCAGGGTCGGCCATCGCGCAGTACACGCGTGCACTCCCGGCAAAATGTTGCCTACATATCAGGCGCTATGAGAACACTGACAGACAACTTGGGAGGTTCGACACGGCGAATGACGGACGTACTTTCTGAG
>NW_026268268.1:19026-19461 GCF_000697945.3 Frankliniella occidentalis | reverse complement strand
GGAGGTGGGCTACGAGTTTTCCATTAGTGTGCTTATTTCTAACACGGGACGAAAAATGGCGGGTTGGTGTCAAGGATTGATCCGGATTGACATTTCAGGAACTGTAAATTTCTATGTATGACCCACGAACATTCATGTCCAACCAGTTGTTTTTAAACGAACCTGTTTGGGTAGTTTCTACTAGACAGCGCGGTGGGAGGGGGCAGGGTGGGCGACATGGTTCAACACCACCTGTTGCATTTTCGAATCGCGTCTGGGTCAGTCTGGGTAACAGCCTAA
The DNA here is from genome assembly GCF_000697945.3 of Frankliniella occidentalis. Classification (NCBI taxonomy): domain Eukaryota; kingdom Metazoa; phylum Arthropoda; class Insecta; order Thysanoptera; family Thripidae; genus Frankliniella; species Frankliniella occidentalis. Next base: position 19,182 of record NW_026268268.1, on the reverse strand, counting down.
TAATAAACACCTAGCTATATGAGCATGCGCGCCGCTCAAGCCAAAAATAGTGTACAATCATAAAACAAAGGATCCAGAATGCACAAAGATGTCAAGCTCACGCAAAAGGGCGCACCCAAAACATGTGCAATTAATGTAGACATGCACAATGCACAC
>NW_026268268.1:13635-14286 GCF_000697945.3 Frankliniella occidentalis | reverse complement strand
GCCCTCAGCCCGAGTGTAGTGGCGCCTGACGGTCCCTAGGTAGGCCGCCGCATGTCCGCAAACGACACACTTGGCGGTCCCCGCTGGGATTAGCCCTCCGTCGGTTCCCCGAACCGGCCGTCGAGGTACCGCATGTCCGCTAACGTCCATCCTGACCCTCGGGCCCAGGCCATGTCCGCTAACGTCCATACGCCGTTTATTTTGCTTGATCCTCGCCAAGCTCCAAGACGATCGACGGCGCGGACGCGATGGAGTACGTCCCGCTGCCGAAGGACTTTTTGTTCGGCGCCGGCACGTCCGCCTTGCAGGTCGAGGGAGCCTGGAACGTGGACGGTACGTTACGTGTCCGACGACATCGTTTACATGAGTCTTCTAGTGTTGTTGTTGTTGTTGGTGGTGGTGGTGTTGGTGTTGTTGGTGTTGTTGGTGTTGTTGGTGTTGTTGGTGTTGGTGTTGTTGTTGTTGTTGTTGTTGTTGACAACCTTGCCCAGCCCAGGGGTCGCAAACCCGAGTCAAGCGCGGCTGCGGCTCGTGGCATCTCTTGCGTTCCGATGTTCACGAGAGCCGCGCTCGGGTGACCAGGTGGCCCGCTCCACTCCTCCACTCACAGACACAACAGAGGATGGCTCGAAGCTTGAGCTGGACCCAGCC
>NW_026268268.1:7952-8720 GCF_000697945.3 Frankliniella occidentalis | reverse complement strand
AGGTTTTGGTTTGCACTACGAACCAGTTGTTCGTAAGAAATTTACAGTGCCCAAAGTTTTGTCCCGCATTGAGAGTTAAAGTTGACATCTTTCAGGTGCGCCTGTGGACTACGATAAACGAGGCCAACTACTACTGCATGAACTTCGCCCTCTTACCCGTGCCGGGTTTGTATGAGCCGCAGGTCGGTGACGACTACAAGTGCGTCCATCACACGATCCTCGCGCACATGGAGGCCTACCGCGTGTACGAGGAGAAGTACCGCAAGCTCCAGGGAGGTGAGGTCGCGCCCGACTTGTCCTGCCACACACCCAGAAAAATTACTATTTCGAGCACATTTTGACCTATACTGAGACAAAACTAGGAGCGAGGTTTTCATAGGGGGCTCCTTCTAACTGCTTCCTCCTCAGCTACCGATACAAGACATGGGCCTGCTGGGTCGCGCCTATCCCTTTGCAGCAGCAGGTAGCCAAGCTGCCACCGCAGCAACATCTCCTCAGAAAAACTCGCTTCTGGCTGTGTTTTAGTATAAGCTCCTACTTCAAAGGAAAAATCGTCTTCGTATTAGGAATTCCAGGAAGAGCTGTCCGTACGTCAGGTGATTTGTGAACGACTGAGGGGTGCTACGACTTCGTACAAAACATGACTGGACGCGAAATGGGGAGTCAGCACATGTGTTGTAAAACAACACACAAATTGCGAGACGAAAGGATATTTTTGACCATTTCTCGTGGAATTGCCCATCAAGCAAAAAAATAATCTTGGGACAT
>NW_026268268.1:1491-3072 GCF_000697945.3 Frankliniella occidentalis | reverse complement strand
CCAGGCGGCCGAGCGCGGCAACCTGTTCGCCCTGGGCTCCATCTACCACCCGGTGGTGCACGGCGACTACCCGGCCGCCCTCAAGGAGCGCGTCGCGCACTACAGCGCGCTGGAGGGCCGGCCGTCCCGCCTGCCGAGCTTCACGGACGAGGAGCGCGCGCGCCTCAAGGGCAGCGCCGACTTCCTCTGCTTCAACGCGTACATGGGCACCTCGGTGGCGGACGGCTAGAAGCGGCCGCGACCCGCGGGCGGCGGCACCATCCAGTCGGACCGCGACGCCGTCGAGGTCGGCACCGACACGAGGCCGGGCTACTTCGGGGACTTGTTCATGCGGGTGAGGGGGAGGGCGGCGAGGTCGCAAGTGTGTACCCGACCGTCCACTGAAAAAAAGAGTAAAGGTGTGAATTTTCCTTTAAAATTCACACACTTGTGCCTTTATGTGTACGAGTGGCGTTTGGCGTTCACACACCTGCATGTAGTGCAAGTGTGTGACATTCACACACTTGAGTTTCCAGTGTGTGTTGTGTACGACGGGGCGTCGCTCGGAGGAGTTTCACGCGGTCGTGTTTTTGTCAGGCCAATCCCTGGGTGCTGAGAGACGCGCCGCTCTGGATCCGCGACAACTTCAACAACACGCCCTTCTTCATCACGGAGAACGGCTGGGGTGACGAGCGCACCGACGCGGACCCCCTCGACGACGAGCCCAGGGTCGGCTACCACAGCGTGAGTACGCAGTCTCCTGACAGTGGGGCGCCTGATGGGTAGGCAATCCAGCCCGATGCACGCACGGGTGTCGCGCGGGCTGGCCTACCCTGGCATCCGCAGGCGGTACGGCGGGCCCCGTCCGCTGGACGCACTCTGCGGTCGAATGTCCAGCCGCCCAGCAGCGGCAGAGCAGCGGTTCCACTACGCAACGAGCGTCAACAGTGATGCTAGTATGGAGCCCCGCCGTCCCTGATGATGCTAACCCTATACTCCACTTTTAGGTGTACCTGCAGGAGCTGATCCGCGTCGCCACGGAGGAGAACGTGAACGTAATGGGCTACCTAGCCTGGAGTATGATCGACACCTTCGAGTGGACGGCCAGTTTCTGGTATGATAGTGTAGTGTTCAGTTAAAGAATATAGCGCAAGAGTGAGGGCAGCAGCCAAACTGGAGTGCCCCTTTGTTTCTGTTCCAGGCGCAAGTTTGGTCTAGTGCACGTGGACTACGAAAACGGCTCACTGAATCGGATCCTCAAAAAATCTGCATGGTTTTTCCAGGAGATTGGCACCAACAGAAGAGTGCCAAAGGTACCTTTCACATTCCTCCCTGGTTCCAGTACTGGAGCTGGAGGCAAAGCAATACCAACGCATTACGCTGTGCCTTTCCTCTTCGTTTTTTTATTGAGTTGCTTGCTCTGATTGGAAATTAACATTTAATCGAAGAAACTATCATTAGTTTCTCCTAGCTTTACCAAAGAAATGTACAGGGTGGGTGATCCGCGCCGTGGTTTGTATTTGCTTATACTGTACCGGATTCACGCGTGCGGGCGGGCTTGCCTATCGTCGCTCGCCAAGGCGCCTTATGGCCCCGTTCGAG
>NW_026268268.1:0-285 GCF_000697945.3 Frankliniella occidentalis | reverse complement strand
CCGAAACCACATCATTCTTGTGACCATTGGACCTGATAGCAATAAGACACCTCATGTACAGGCATGCCTTTGCCCAGTGAGAATGGTCAATCAAACCACATCAATTCGACGAAAATTAATTCGTCACAATATCACAAAATTTTGGGACACTACTTTTTCGTTATTGCCTTCGAATTGGTGTCTTTTAGATTGATCATTCCCCTCTGGATGCAGAATCCTTTGCAATTTCCAGTCCAATTTGCCTGAAAATATGCAAAAATAGTGCAACATGACGACATCTCCCAA
>NW_026268267.1:14767-16087 GCF_000697945.3 Frankliniella occidentalis | reverse complement strand
GGGGGGGAGTGCGGAGCGTGCAGGAGGGTGGAGCGGGGGCAGCCCATGCGCGCGCCCGCCGTGCCGTGAGCAGCACGAGTGTTGTAAGTTAACTATCAAAGGACGAACGACGGCACTGTGGGTTGAGCGGCCCGGCCCGGGTGGCCCGGCCTGCCAGGTTGCCAACAACAACGAGTTTGCGGGAGGATCGGGATTATAACAGCCCGGCGGCGGCGCCGTCGGATCGAGAATCTTGAACCGGAGAGGAAGTAGGAGTAGGCGGGGCTCCTCCCCCGGGGCCATGGGTCACACGGGAGGTTAATCATGTCGTAAAGGGAACACACACTCACACCGAGCGCCCCGCTCAGCGCCGGCGTCGTCCACCGCCACACGGGCCGATGCAGCAGCAGCAGGGCCCTTTGTATGCCTGTGCATCGCGTCCGACACGCTCAGCCTCGCGGCCGGGACCTGGAGGCGCGCGGCGTGCCGTGGCGAGGCGCCCGGCGGCGTGCTGGTGGCGTAGGTCACGACCTTAGCTCTCGTCACACCTGCGGCCTCCACCTTCCCCTCTATTTTCGCATTCTCGTAATATAATCCAAGCACGACCGCTTGTTGGTTTTTTTTTTCGGGTTGTGATTTGGTTGTGTGTTTCCTTTTTTTTCACACCTCATCGTCACGGTGATTGCGCGAGGGGCAAGCCCAAGCGCACGCTGCGCACGCGCTGCGCTCCACTGTGAGGAAGGGCTTATTTGGCTTCGGCAGCGCAGACTTGCGGCGCAGCGGGGGCGTTGCTGTTGCGAGAAAATGGCGCGTTAGTGTACTTTTCTTAAAATATAACAACAACACAAAAAAGTTCGAAATGAAAATATTGGAGGAAAAGTGAAGGATCGTTTTAAAGGCAACCGCGTTGAAAATTTCGGAAGAGTTGAAGTAATGAGGGGGGAGGGGGAGCGGACAAGAGCCAGATCGAGTCAGATACAATGAAGTAGTGATCACTGCGCGCCGTGCTCCTTGGTTGGGATGGGCTGCTGCTGGTGCTGCTGCTGCTGCTGCTCGTCTGACTCATTTCGGGGAAAGTCAAGTCCTTGCAAACCGTGTGAAAGTCCTGCGCGATCCACTCCACGGCAGGAAAAGCGGCAGCAGAGGTGGATGCTGCGCCATACCAAACTGGCAAAAGGGGGAGCGGCCCCAAACGAACGCATCTTTCCTTTTTGCACGTCGGTAACTCACTCCCTCCCCGCGCAGCACCGCAACTCCCATGCAGCTCCTCGCTGCGCGGCAAAGCTTTTCCTCCGGGAGCTGCTGCTGGAGCGACTGTATCGGGGCGGCGGGCGGGGGCGG
>NW_026268267.1:9370-11811 GCF_000697945.3 Frankliniella occidentalis | reverse complement strand
TGGGAAAGCCGTGCCTTATCAGCCGCGGCGCCGCGCTGCTCCCAGACCGTGCGGGCGCACCGAGTGGGGGGCGTGGCGTTGAAGCTAATCACGTGACGTGACGTCTATTCGCGTAAGTCCGCAAGTGCAGTCCGCGTGAGTTAAAAAACAAAAACTGAAAAATGTCGAAAAAAAAAAAAACTCTTGGAAAAAACGAGCAATAATGTAAGAGCAATCGCTAAAAAAGAAGGCGGTACCAAAAAGTGCGTAGAGTAACTGCATACGACACTGTTTTATTCATTGTGCTCTGCAGACGGCCGAGCCCCCGGACAGCAGAAGGGGGCACAAGTCAGCATGGAGCGTTTCACCGTGGTGACGAAATCTCAATGGCAGACCGGTTTTTCTGCCAATTTTCCCCCTACTCCGTCCCTTTTTAAAAGTAAAAAAGCAGGTCAAATGAGCAGCACACAATTTTTGGCACCTAGCCGTCGTCGTTGACGGGGACGGGTCTGCACCGCTGCGCTCTTGGCAAGCCCGCGCGTTTAAATCTCTGCATAGTGGCAGCGGGGTCACAGCTCCTGTGAGTGCGAGAGAGATGGTGGGGGCTATTGTATCATCTTCTCTCTCTATATTTCTCTCGTGTCGCAGTGTAACGCGGTATTGTCCTTCTGTCGGGCCGAGTAGAGCACACGCCTTGGTGTACTGCGGGGCGAGGTGGGGCGCCCTGACCATGGAAACATACTGTGCGTCCCATTGTGGTTGAATGCCTGGTGTTCCATCGTGCGGTTTCCACCAGCCAATCCTTCTTCTTCCCCCTACTCTCCGCTCAGCCTCCAGTCCTCTGCAGCCGCCCGGTGCCCGGTCCCACTGGAGAGAACTTTCCTCCGGGAGCACACAAATAACAAACCCGGCCGGCTCGGTCCCGTTGCGGGGCGCGGCCCCGCCAAACATATACGCGACGCCGTCCGGAGGATCCCTGACCAGTTCAAATAAGCTCGCAAACCACCGTCAGCGTGCGTCGGCCGCACGTCGGATGCCTGTCGGATCGCTGTCGGATACCACTGGTAGCGTAAGCTGGCATGTCGGGTGCTTGGTCGAATTTTTGGCGTATGCTGGCCGGATGCCGGTATGGTTTGCTGGTCGAATGCCGATATGGTATGCTGCTCGGATGCCGGTATGGTATGCCGGTCGGGCGCGTGTATGGCATGATGGTCGGATGCCGATATGGTATGCCGGTCGGATGCCGGTGAACCTGCCGCCACAGCAGCGCGACGCCGCCCGCCCGACGCCCCATAGCATCGGCGTCCCAAGGATGCGTCGCTTTCACTGGGCGGCAGGTGGCCCTGTGTCATGTCGTTACATCAGGAGGCCCTTCCTCCTTCTGGTCCTGCGGCTCCAGCAGCACCGCCTCGCGCCCTCCGGGGTCGCTCTAACGCGCTCCGGCAGCACGACAAGCTACCTGCTGGGCACGTCGTTAAAGCGGCCCTCTACAGGATATATACACTGATTACAACCTGCTTTGCGAGGGATTTGTTGGCATTGCAAAAGCCTGCGAAGGAATTTCTCTGCAGACTGCGAAGGGTTTTTCTTTTTCGCAATTATCAAGGCGGCCGCAATCCCTCTCAAGGATTTATCAGTGCACAATTTACAATTCGCCGCGTAAACTTGAGCCGCATTCCTAGCAGGCTCCAGTCGCTCCGCAGCCGCTCCAGTCGCTCCAGCAGCCTCTCCTCCAGTTCCTGATGCTCCCGCCGTCCTCAACCCTGATTGCACTGATTGCATGCAACTCGAGCAACACGTGCCGTGACCCGACCTCGTTTGCGAGGAGAGAAGGGGAGCGGGGCGCGTCATCGCCGCCGTCCGCATTATTGCTCCAAAGTTACACGAAAAGTCTCGATACTCGCGGCAAATATTTTTGCGAGACACGTCGTCGTCGTCGTCTCGTAAAATTGGCGGTTGGACACAATTTTTCCCTCACTGGTTTCCATTTTTTTTCTGTAGTGTTAAATTTACAGCGTGGGGTACGACGGAATAGACCATTCCGGTAAGCCGCGATTGAAGAGAAAAAAGAGGGAAAGGTTTCTTTAGCGGTTTATAGGGTCGTTTTGTTAATGATTTGCTGTTTAAAAAATATCACATGTGCTCTAAAAAATGATTGTGTGCATGTACGAGTTGTAAAATGCTGTCCCAAAAAGGCCCATAGGCGGACAAATAAACATTTGCTTCTTCTTTCTCTTCTTCTATCTCGGCTAACCGGAATGGTCTATTTTCTTCTCCTATATCGACAACTGAATTTTTTTTTCAATGTGATTCCCCCATATGAACAGGAGCGACGCAAAAGGCCTCCACGGGTAGAGCAGTCTCATCCCATGGGATTCCATCGAACGCAAACTTTAAAGAAAAGTCCACATAAGGTGGCGACCCCGGCAGGGGATCCCCTCTATAAGGCCTGAGGGGAGGGG
>NW_026268267.1:2293-8357 GCF_000697945.3 Frankliniella occidentalis | reverse complement strand
GGGGGGGGGTGAGGACCCCCTATTACTTTCTCCGAACGACGCAGCAGGTGAAAGGGCACATTACTGGAAGGCATCGTTGTGTGTGTTTGTGTGAGTGTGTGTGTGTACGAGTGTTGGTGTGTGTGTGTTGCGTCTGTTCCTTCGGAATGCCCACATGGCTCGGCTACTCTGGCCAGTCCGTCTCTGTCCGTCGCTCGGCGCGCACACCAACGCACCGTACTCAACTCGTCCTTCTGTGCCCTGCAGGTGTTCGACATGCGCGCCAGTCTAGTGCTCCTCGTCCTAGGGGTGGCGGTCGTGTCCGCGCAGAGGCGGCTCGCCCTCCCCGACCCCAGGAGTTGTGCCAACCGTAAGTGTCATTGTCTTGCAGACAACCGAGAATAATTATTTCTTGCTGTGTGCTTCTTAGGGGCTATGCCCAAACCACAGGTAGTGATTTCAAGGGGGGATCCAAATATTATTGGAGTTGATAGGATCCCCATGGTAATTTTACCCTAGGGTGAAAATATTATGAGATCTGTCTTGGTCTTAAGGAGCCCCATAATATGTGGATCTCTCTGGAGTCACGTGGTTAAGGCACAGCCCCTAGTGTTTGTAAGAAGTGAATTACTGTTGGACAACGCCCTCCTGCCGTGACCACTCTGCGACCACACCTCAGCCCACTAACAGTGAACCTCTCCCGCCCCCACCTGCAGGTGTCCGGCACTCGACCTACCGCGACGCCCGCGGCGTGGCGCACGCCTACTTCTTCAGCTGGGAGCACGCCCCCACCAGGAACCTGGAGGTGGACTGGCTGGACGCGAGGAACATCTGCAGGAGGCACTGCATGGACGCCGTGTCGCTGGAGACGCCCCAAGAGAACGAGTTCATCAAGCAGCGCATCGCACGCGGTGAGCCAAGCCGGAAGTTGTCCGGAAGTTGTCCTGAAGTTGTCCGGAAGTTGTCCGGAAGTTGACCGGATGTTGACCGGAAGCGCAAAATGCTGGGGCCAAAAGAGAATCACAGCGTCGCACTTTGAAAGTGATTTTACAGCACCATAACGGGTATGTGGCCCTGTAACGTGGTAACAATACCGTCGAATTTTCACGACTACTGCGGCCTTTATGGTCACTTGTCAGAGGTCTACGACCCCTCCGCCCCTGGGAGTGTTTGTTTTTCGTTCCCTTGCTTCGCTCGTCATAACCATCGCACGAGACAAGCGTGTGAGAGAGAATCTCGAGGAGGGATACACGCGCAACAAGACCTTAGGGAGTCCTGGGAAACAATCACGTCAGCGGCATTTCGTAAGGTATATCGGGGTGCTCCGCGGGTCATGAGGGGCGGGGCGGGGTGTGGCGGAAACGAACCGTACCGTGAATAGCAATCGGAGACCCCCCAAAACAGAACTGCCGAGCGTCGTTCATCATACTAATTTAGGGGGGAAGGGAACCGTACGGCGACGGCGGGAAGCACGTTTCATAACTTAACCAGAGAGACTCGTCACCATTCCACTCATTCATTCGTCAATGAGGGGGTAAAGGGGGCGGGGGGATAGGGACAGAGACGGAGAGAAAGAGAAGGATATGTGTGGCGAGTGAGGAGGGGGGAGGAGGACAGGTGCCACGCCACAACGCCGTTACTAGCAGATCGCTTTCACCTCACGACGTGACCCCGCCCCGCCCCGCCCCGCCACCACGCCCCACATCGCTTCCTCCCGCGCCATGCCATATCCTGGGACATGGTCCCCGCACCGCCCCGCCTGCCCCGGCAGGAAGAGGGAAGAGCCGCCCCGCCGTGTGGACCTGGTGGAGACCGGCGGGGACCTAGACAGTGAGGCGACGCAAGGTTAATCGTCGGGCGGGACGACTATTGACATTGGACCCGGTCAGCGGAGGGGCCGCCGCGACCGTCACACCCTCCGGCGGGGAGGGGCGCAGGCCTCCAGCAGCGCTCACCTACAGACGGGGCCTCCCGAAGAGTAGTGCACACGGCTTTTAATTTTAGATAGAATCGTCCTTGATTATCCTACAGAAAAAATCCTGGATCTGTTTTTCTAATTTTATTTTTGATATTTTTCTGATTTTTTTCTGATTTTTTGGGGGAGTGCACACTGTTTGGGTGGCACGGGCACCGTGTCGCCGGTGGGTAGGCAGACCCGCGGTGCGTGCGCGTGTTACGGGACGGCCTACGCTCCGGGGGTCCGCCGTGTGGCCGGTGGGTAGGCAGTCCCGCGGTGCGTGCGCGTGTAACGGGACGGCCTACGCCGCAGGGGCCCGCCGTGTGGCCGGTGGGTAGGCAGTTCCGCGGTGCGTGCGCGTGTAACGGGACGGCCTACACCGCAGGGGCCCGCCGTGTGCCCGAGGGGGAAGGCAGTCCCGCGGTGCGTGCGCGTGTAACAGGACGGCCTAGGCTCTGGGGGCCCGCCGTGTGGCCAGTGTGTAGGCAGACCCGCGGTGCGTGCGCGTGTAACGGGACGGCCTACGCCGCAGGGGCCCCAGCTAACCCTGCCTGTCCGGTGTCGGGGCAGAGTAATGCGTCAGTGAGGAGACGAGACACACTAGTTGGCAGGCCGACCGGAGTTTCTCCCGGCCCTGCTGGGCTGACGGCCTGCCTGGCGGCCCGCTTGCCCGGCCCATAGTCCTCGCCGGCGCTCTCACCTGGGCTTGGCCGACCCGGCCCGCCGGAGGCTCCCGGCCAGGTCAGGTAGCTTTGGGACAACATCGTGAGAAGGCGCCGGGTGTGTCTGAGTGTGTGTGTCAGGGAGAGCGTATTGTGTGTGGCCCACGGCGTGCGCACGGCCGCCTATGGCGGTCTATGGCCCGATTTGCGAGATGCAAACAAGCTAGCGAAGCCTTTTAGTTTGCAAACAAAGGGGTCCGCTGCCGGCCGCGGCTTTTCACCGCGATGGCCCGCTACGCCACGCCCACCAATGTGTGCGTGTGTGTTAGAGAAAGAGAGAAAGAGAGGGGGGGGTAGTGGTGAAAGGAAGGGTTGTGGCTTGTTGGAACAAGGATCGCTGAAGCTCGCACCGAAGTTTTTACGAGACGTGTTAGCAAAAGCGCCGGAGAGTGACTGAGGATTTACGCCGCACATTATGTTTACACATGCCACCCGTTACGCCCCACACCTTCTTTTCATTACACAGCAGCCGTCTCTGGAGTGGTACTTATTATTTTTTTATTTTATTTTTTTTGCCGACACACAGGTAACGTCCGGTACATCTGGACGTCGGGCCGCAAGTGCAACTTCAACGGCTGCGACCGGCCCGACCTGCAGCCCGCCAACGTCAACGGCTGGTTCTGGTCCGGCTCCGGCGCCAAGATCGGCCCCACCACCCAGAGGAACACCGGCGACTGGTCGCAGACCGGCGGCTTCGGCCAGGCCCAGCCCGACAACCGGGAGGCGCCCCAGGTGAGCCCGCGACCCCCGGCGCGGCGTCGCATTGGCGCCTATACAGCCGATACTTTTTTGTGTGTTACTTTTTTTGGGACTGAGTGCACGCCGTTAAAAACGTTGAAGCGTTAAAATCGTCAAAACGTTAAAATCGTCAAAACGTTAAAATCGTCAAAACGTTAAAATCGTCAAAACGTTATAAACGTTAAAACATCATAACGTTCAGACGTTACAAACTTTATAACGTCATAAACGATTAAAACGTGGGAATACGTTTTACCGTTCAACCGTTATAAACTTTATAACGGCATAAACGTTTTAAACGGCAAAACGTTAAAAAACGATGCTCATGACGGGAGGACGGACGGTGGGCGGCGCCCTGGTGCACGTGCACGGCCAGGGCCAGAGGAGAAATCACATCAAAGTGTCGCACGTGTGTGCATACAGGTGCACACGTGTGTGCGAGCGAGTGAGTCGTGACGGCGACGATGATGCCGCCAGGAGCGAGTGGCAGAGAGAGAGAGAGAGGACGTCGGAAAGAAAGTTCGGTGCCGAATGTCGTGTCGTATAGCTTATCATCACATCATGTGTCGTCTTCCGGCAGGGTTTACGCTCCCAAAGTGATTTTAGCGGTGTGTGCATTTTTCCTTGATGTATTCTGTTGGGATTCGTGCCCGACCTATGGGTTTTGGAATGTCACGAACTTCTCATAGACCAAAGCCCCAAGCGGAACAGCACACAATGCCGTCATTCAGTCATTATACACTTCGCGTTCGGTTTCCGGAAGCAGTATAAGAGAGGCGCAGTCGTGTGATACGGGCAGGAGCAGAGGGGAGAGAGAAGGGCTTTCCATCTCCAAAGTGCAGGCCGGCCGGGCCGGGCCGCCGTCTTGCGTCAGCGCGACGGGGATGAGGTGCATTTGCATTACAGGTGTCAGAAGAGGGTTTTATACTCGCGCAGAGAAAGCCCCGCGGGCGCGACCCGTGTCCGTGTGACGACCGGGTGACGACCGGGTGGCGACCGCGAGCCGGGAGCGACAAGTAGTGTAAGGGTGTTGTCACCTATGCCGCGCCGCGCAGAAGTGAGGCACCATCATTTCATGCGTGACTTTCTGTCCCCGGCCAACAGAGACACTTACTTGAAAATATAAAAATATAAAGCAGTAGTTCTCTAAAGGACACCTTAGTTTGATTTTTTTTTTTTTTTTTTTTAGATATTTGGGGGCACCACGACCTTCTCGAAAATTATTTCTTTTCGGTTTCAAAATCCCGAATGCGCCGCCTATAGTTGTAGTCACCGAAAGTTTCCGTCCTTCATCGCCGAGCTTTTCTTTTTCCCGACTGTGTATCGGCAGCAGGTGGCGCTGACTGAGGTGCGCGGGGCCCGCGGACCCGGCCCGGCCCAGCCCTTTGGAGCGTTAGGACGGGCGCGACGGGGGGGCAGCCCCGCGGGGCTGAGCTGGGCCGGGGCATGGCCACGGGGCCCTGCCGGCCCTGCCGCGAGCGCGCGCGAACAGGCCGGCCGTCGACAATAGAGAAAGTTCTAAATCACTTCCCGAAAGCATTGCGTTGCGCGGGGCGTGGCGCGGCGCGGCGTTACGGTGATGGCGATGCCACTCGATGAGGAGTCGCGTCACTAAGCCCGATGATTTGCTGCCGAGGAAGCCATTAGCACGACCGACACGTCATACGTCACGCCACCCGTCCGTCCGTCCGTCCGTCCGTCCGTCCCGTCAGTCCGTCCGTCCCGTCAGTCCGTCCGTCCGTCATGAGCCTATACCGGGGTGCACTCATTTGTGGTTAATACTTCCTTGTGTGCTCTGTCCTGTGTGTTGTATACTACTCTACTCGTGTGTGTGGTGTGTAGTTTGCCGCCCCCTGCATGACTAACTGCACCCCAGCCGCATATGCATGCCCGATACCCTTTATACACTGCTCTTGGTGGTGGTTCTGTCCGTCGCTGCTGCCCATGTCCTCCCCTGCCGCCGCCTGCTCCGCTCGCACGCGCTGTCCGTGCTGTCCCGCTGCTGCTGCTGCGTTGTTGTTGTCCGACATCGAGACGCCGACGCCGACAACGACGACGCCGCCACAAAGGAACTCATCGAGAAAGTCCTGCGAGTAATTGACGACGACTGGACAGCTCACGCCACGCGCCGCCACGCGCCAGGAGTCTCTCTAGGTCAAGCAAGGAGAGGAGTCTGGCTGGACCGCCGCCGTCCGGACATACTGCAGCCCCGCGGATATTATTTTTGGCATGGCCGACCGCTACACGCTCTGCAATGCCACACGGGGCGGAGAGCGCATGCTGCTGTCCACCCTCTGCCTCTTGTGTCCCTCCTTCTAAACGCACACTGTAGTACCTCTACAGTCTCGCTAGCGCACAGCGCAGCGCGCGCACAAGCCGCACAAGCATGAATCGCCTCTGCTCTCTTCTTTTTTTTCCCATCCCAGAGAAGGACCCTTTCGCTCTTTTGCCCCCAAAGCCATTATTATGCAGCACTGCAGAGCTTCGCGAGCAGCGCGCCGCGGATTCTTCTTCTTGGACTATTCCTCCACCAGAGTGAAAACGCTCGTCAATCCTTATCTCTATCTCACTCTCTGCCACAACATCACCCCCCCCCTTCCCCTTTCCACCTGCTCCTGCCGAGGAAACAAAGCCGCTAGCATTATCCATCCGCTTTTGACGACTTCCC
>NW_026268267.1:0-1130 GCF_000697945.3 Frankliniella occidentalis | reverse complement strand
TTTTTAATTTTATTTTTTGACTTACAATATCTACAATTTCCTTTTTGCCTCCCTGCTTTTAACGGGTTCCATTCCTCCGCCTAGGCCGCGTGACCTGCCTTGCAGGCGCCTAGCGTAATGACCCAGAGAGCAGTAACACCCGAGGCGTTGACTGAGGTCGTTAGTGCGACGCTGGGCCGGTCGGCCGGGCCTTTAGCCGGGCCGGGACCGGGAGCCGCCGGGGGCCAACAACTAGTTCTACAGGCTCTACCCACGCATCCAGCAGACGACGCTGGCTCTGCGTACCTCGCGTGCTGCAGAGCGGAGTCGATCAATCAGCTCCTCAAAATGACCCCATTTTCACGCCAGGGTCCGCCGGGGTCCGTGAACGCGTCAAGTCGTCAGAATGACGCCACTGGCTGGATGTCAACGAGATTTTGACGTGATCTCGACCAGGGCCAGGGGTGGTACTCGGTCCGCTCCGGCCTCTTTAGAATAAACGCATGCATGTTGCTTAGCCGTCTCTTCCTCTCGCTTGGCCGACGAGCAGACAGCCTTCCCTGAAACTCGCCACTTACCAAGCGTTTCTTGTTTGTTTCTGCAGGGTAACGACGAGTCTTGCCTGGCCATCCTCAACAACTTCTACAACGACGGCATCAACTGGCACGACGTGGCCTGCCACCACCTTAAGCCCTTCGTCTGCGAGGACAGCGACGAGCTGCTCAACTTCGTCCGGTCTCGCAACCCTGGCATCCGCCTCTAAGCTGCCACTTCTGCCATACTGCAAACATACAAAACCCTGTTATTTAAACGTTGCCAAAACGAGATGAGCAGATGAACGGAGGTATGAGTGCGTGAGCGACTGAGAGAATGTGCGCGTGTGTCATGTGTGTGAATGCGTTTCTGAGTGACAGTGAGAAAGAGAAAGAGAATCACTCTGTGACACGGAACGTTCAGGACCTATGCGTCAAAATTTGTTGTTGTTGTTATTTTCTGTTTTAAAAAAATAAGAGAAAGAACTACTGTCGTGTCAAGACGAGAGGTTGTTATCGACGAGTCTACTTTGACCACCTTCAACCCAATCCCTTGTGAATACACCTCCCTCCTCGACGAGAACTATGTACAATCTGTTTATTTTTTATCTATTTTGT
>NW_026268266.1:15948-16240 GCF_000697945.3 Frankliniella occidentalis | reverse complement strand
GTAAGGTCGCCCGGGTGGCTTGATAACTCTCGCGCGGTACATGATCTGCTCAACATGCCAGGTGCTGGTGGCTGACGTCGTCCCCACTGACCGTCCCGCACGCCCGTCGCGCACGCCCGTCGCTTCGACGACGCGCTTGGCAGACATGTTGCCCTAACGGTCAGAATTTTTTCAATTAACACGCTGTCTCGTGATGTTTAGATCGATCCGTCCCCGTCGTCTGCTGGTCCGGCAACCCAGCCGCCAGCCCTGCCGATGTCTCTCAAGCCACCGCGTTTCCCATTTTACCTTT
>NW_026268266.1:11198-11512 GCF_000697945.3 Frankliniella occidentalis | reverse complement strand
GAATTTTGAACAAATTTCTCAATAATATACTGATATATGGCATGGATCAGTTTCTTTCTTTCCATGACGCGTTGTATGGAGTAAACATTCGATTGTTGTTGTGGGTATTTGATTTGTTCCACTTGCCTAAGGTCTATAATTACTTTATCAGTAACTCCTGATGAAACACCTGTAAATATCTTTAAAGCAAGATATCGAGCAGACATGCACGTCAACCTTTACTGTTCAGATCAACGCAATTTCCCAGGTAACGTACACTCCCTTATCTCCTTTTCCAAAACTTTGTTCGTATTGTTCTCTCTAATAATCTCCAT
>NW_026268266.1:5523-6238 GCF_000697945.3 Frankliniella occidentalis | reverse complement strand
CAATTATAGTGAAACCATTCCATGCATTTGGAACATTCTATCATATGCCTGCACAAATGAAATTGATTTTATGAATCAACACTGAAGAGGCAAAACATCAACAACACATAGTCTGCAAATTGCTATTTTTTTAATGAAAGAAAGACATCAATTTAACGAAAATTTCACCCTTATCATGGTGAGAGGTCGACGAATCTTCGTCAAACAGACGTTTAGGTTCAACTTTTCATTGTGCATATGGCAGAAATGGAAAACTTCTGAAAATCACAGGAAATGTTTAACATACCGTCCATCATCTGGCCCCCGACATAAGCACCACTCGTCTCTTGATCGCTTCACAGATCGCTTCATTTTTTACATGCAATTTTTCAGAATTAAGGGTAAAATAAAACGTCTATAACCGTGCAAGCTACTGTTCGGAATAACAGATTGAAAACAGGCACTTTATGGAAACTTCAAGATTGCGATTCGCGCGGTTAACTCAAACCTGGTACTCAATACACGTCGCCAACAATGCCGCACCAAAGTGAAATATATTTCTGGACAGAGTCTGAACGAGGAATTAGAAGCATTCGATTTAATAATTACAGTTTATTTCAATCGTGGTTTCAAAACCAACTGTGATATATGAAACCAAATATAAGCAAAGTATCTTGAATCGGTAATGGACAATTTTTTTGAGAGAAACAGTATAGCCAACCACCATTGCATACGA
>NW_026268266.1:3323-3743 GCF_000697945.3 Frankliniella occidentalis | reverse complement strand
GAGCCAGGAATTTTTATGACGGACAACAGTGCAGCTGAAAAGGGTGCTTTGTCCATTGTATGGCCCAATGCCCTTCAATATTTATGCCACTTTCACATATGCCAATCAGAATGGCGTTGGCTTAAAGACTCTAAACATCAGGTGCCTCAGAACAGACAACAAAATCTTATGCAGTTATTGAAGAATGTGAGTCTTAGCATATGTATGAAATTTCAGGAGTGACAAACTAAAACCACTTTTATTTTGTTATGCTCATGTTTTTTTAATCTATTTCATTTTTTTTAATAGATAATGTATGCTGAAAATGCTGAGGAACTCGAGAATCCCATTGAGTTATTAGAGGAATGCAATCAAGAGAATTACATAAAACATGTAAAAAAAGATCTGCTTGATAAGAAGCAGCAATGGGTGAAATTATTT
>NW_026268266.1:2896-3273 GCF_000697945.3 Frankliniella occidentalis | reverse complement strand
AATGGTTACTATTTCCAATGTTTTATTTAACCTGTTTCTTGTTCTGTAAAGAGAGACGACCGGTCTTAAAGTTTTTTATTTTTGCTTGTTGGCCCTGTAAATTAAATAAACAAATAGACTCATAGACATATATTCATATAAAGCAGCTGGACGCAACTTTTATTTTTGTTGCGTTGTTTATTACCTCTTTGATAACAGGTGGTGAAAGTAGTACCTTGAAAGGTAGTACAACACACTTATTGATTATTTTTGAATATTCAGGAATCTCCTGGCCAGATTTGATCACAACTTCTTCCTTGTGGTTGGGAGTCTCTTCCTCAGCAACCACATTTTCTGGTGTTGACAGTGTCTCCTAATAATGCAAAATATAAAATTAT
>NW_026268266.1:0-2846 GCF_000697945.3 Frankliniella occidentalis | reverse complement strand
CCATTGAGTTATTAGAGGAATGCAATCAAGAGAATTACATAAAACATGTAAAAAAAGATCTGCTTGATAAGAAGCAGCAATGGGTGAAATTATTTAGGAATGATATCATTTCAAGAGGTCATAACACCAATAACTATGCTGAAGCTACAATAAGAATTTTGAAGGATATCATACTTACCCGTACCAAGGCCTTCAATGTCACCGCTATGGTGGAGTTCGTTGCTCATATTTGGGAACCATATTTTGAGTCTCGCCTGCTTCGATATGCCTATGGTAGGGAGTCTGGCCCTTTGCTTCGCTTTGAGGAACTGTCCAGTAGAATGCCTGAAGGTAAGGAGACACAAGATTAGGTAAAAAAGCTCTTGTAAATCAATGTAAGTAATTCTTGAAATTTCACAGGAGCCTTTGAGCGGGTTGAATGTGTAGAGGGATGCCTCTACAACGTCCCCAGTGGTAATGAGAAAACCCCTGATTTATTCTATGAGGTGGAAACGTCAGTTGGATGGTGCAGCTGCCCTATTGGTCGGTCAGGTGCTATGTGTAAGCATCAAGCCCTGCTCTATGAGAAAATTGGTGGAGCCTTTCCTAACATGCCTGCCATCAACTGTGTTGGAAGATATGAATTAGGAAAGCTTGCTCTTGGAGAGAGCTGCCCACAATTCACTTTCTTTGTAGCTGTGAATGAAACTGTTCCAGAGGTACAATTTCAACACTTCCATTGTTTTTAAATGTTTTTAGATTAAAAAGCATGCATAACAAATTTTAACTTTTTCAACAGGAATATCTGGCATTAATAAATGCAAGTGATGAAAATCAAAATTTAGTTTTAGACCTGGATCTAGATGAGATGATGTCACAGATGGCAGACCAGGCAAATGATATTACTCAAAATCAATTGGAATTTGACTTTACTGAAGAAACATCCAATGAGCAGGAAACAACTAACAGCATTGATGCTGACCAACTTGACCAAGACATTCAAAATGTAGTAGATGAGTTAGCTGGAGAAATAAGGCGTGTCGCTGCCTTGGCCAAAAAGAGCTCATCTGACCTAGACTCGCATAAAAGAACACTTCAAAGACTTGTGCAACGTTTGCGAAGGGCAAAAACTCCCAATCAAGCAACAACTACAATAATTTCTTTGAATGCAAGAGCAAATTGTTCCTCCAAGAAAAGTTGGAGAATTAATGTTCAACCTACTGCAACCTCACGCAGACGGCCAGAACTTGGACGAGGTTGTGCTAGAGTAGATAGTGGAAAGCCACCAGCTAAAATGCCTGTGGCAAAGAGGTCTAGGAAACCGAAGCATAAATTCTCTAACAGTGTTGCCCGAAACAAAGCTCACCCAAAAGGCCATGGCCATTAAATGTTTTTAATTGTTTGCTATAGTTCAGCATTTTATGTTATGTATTTTTAACTTTTTAAAAGCATAAGTGACCACTTTTTAAATTATATTTTATATTTTTAATGATTTTAGGGTGTGTATCATACAGTATAGGTTCTAGAAAGCAGTAGAACACATTTTCGCCAACTTGTGGACTTACGTCCCTTTGTCAGATCATCAGTGATATATGAAACCAAATATAAGCAAAGTATCTTGAATCGGTAATGGACAATTTTTTTGAGAGAAACAGTATAGCCAACCACCATTGCATACGACCGGCTAAATTCAAAAAAGTTGAGTGCCAGCAGAGCCGTTACAGGTGCACATACAAGAATATTCCGCGATTTAGGCTTTCTTTTCCAAAGACTCCAGGAGACAAATAGGTAAGTATAAGCTGTCCATCTTTTCTAAAATAAGATGGTACATCCTAAGGCACACAAATTTAATATTTTCTAGGTGGTCCAGAATGAATATTCCTTCAGAATATGTTGTGGAAAAGGACAAAAAATTGTCAAAAGATGGGAAGCTTATTTTAAGAGCCAACTTCACCAGCAAAGAGGAGGTTGAAGAGTGGCTACAAATCTACAAATCCTCAACCAGTACTGAATGGATCATCAAGGACGAACCAAAAGACTTGAAAAAGTAAGTTATTGGGCAACGAAAACAACTTCTCAGTTCTTTTTGGGAGTCGATTTCATTTCAAATATTTAGTGCAAGTTCCTTATTTAGAAGAGGGTATTTGCTGTTGAAATGAGGAGATCTATTGTTGTACCACTACTAATTCATTTAATTTTCCTGGATCAGACTTGTGTTTCACAAATATTGGCTGTGTCAACTGAGTAAACTAAACAAATCCAAAAATTCAAAGAGGGATAAGGGATGCAAATCACGTCTAGATATAAAAATTAAAAAAATCAACAAGGACACTGTGAAAAATGACAGATTTTTCTTGAAAAGAGAAACTCCACTTCCTGCTGTCATAACTATCACCCAGCATAATCATAAGACAAAGGGTTGCTTTGAAACTCTCAAGTACTTACGTGTAGCTAAGGACACTTAAGAAAAATTAAATAAATACTTTGGTGAAGGCTTTGGTCCAGGAGCAGCCTACCGAATGAATGATTTGTCCTTAAAGCTGATGCCAAACAGTGGAGAAATACGTGCTAATTCTGCTGTAAACCCAACACCCAGAATGGTACAATACCTCTTTGACCAATGGAGAAACTCTGAGTATGGTGAATCCTGGGGATGTGATCCTTTCCCTAAATTGCGAGAAAAAATTTCTCTTTATGAATCTGAAGGTAAGTCATATAAATATAAAAGATGTGGAGCTAATTATTTATTTGATTTGTTCAACTTTTTTCCTGGTTATAAGTATTTTTTCCTGTTGATATTTTTAGGCACTTCCATACATATTGACGACTCTGATTCGGATGATTGGGCTGTTCTTGTTGTGACACCC
>NW_026268265.1:21370-21552 GCF_000697945.3 Frankliniella occidentalis | reverse complement strand
TGCATGATTAATGCGTGTCGTCCCCCCTCGGCACAGGGGCGGGACCAGGGGGGCGGAGGCGAGGCGGAGGCGAGGCGGAGGCGTGCTGCCACGAGCCGTGCAGGTGGTGTGTCTATCGGGCTGACAGCCTGCGCTGCCTGCGCGCCGCATTATATTAATTGGGCTTACAAATTTCCCAGGAC
>NW_026268265.1:20960-21320 GCF_000697945.3 Frankliniella occidentalis | reverse complement strand
GATGGTGTATTTCAGAAAACGGTGGAACAAGAAGAGCGGGTAGAGTAGGACCTCGGGTAGAACACAAACGTTTCCGGTTGGTTGAGAAATTCCCGCCTCTACGTCACACCGGTAGAGGGGGTAGAGGCTCGACCAACCAGGAATCTTCATGTTCTACCCGCTCTTCTGCTTCATTTAGCCGACATAGGCTACACTATTTTGTCAGCTCAGGTGGTTCTGGCCGGCAGACGAGCTTGGATCGGGGAGCGCGCCGCGTTGTGTAGCCCTGCCTCGGCCGGGTCCAAAGGCCAGTCCCTGCCAAACTAGACTGCAACTAACCAAACTAACGACAGTTCGGCCCGCCGCACACCCCAGGCTAGT
>NW_026268265.1:17706-18366 GCF_000697945.3 Frankliniella occidentalis | reverse complement strand
GGGGGCTCGTTTATAAATTCAACGAGCCTTGTAACGCCCCTCTCATTACCATCATGAGGGCGTCCAAACATCCACGGCGAGTTGGAGCCTCCAACACACCCGTGCCACCGTGTGGCGCAGGGCCCAGGCCAGGGCCCACACCCCCTCCCCGCCACGCACCCCGCGCCTGTGGGCCTCTGCATGGCACAGAGGTCCCCTTCCTCATCGTTTTCTCGTTAGACAGCTTGTTTCCAAAGAGTCATAAAAGAGAGAGAGAGAGAGAGACAATAAAGAGAAGGCGTGAGAGCGGGGCGAGAGGAACTGCAAATGACAAGGGCTGAAGAGGGAGAGAGAAGGGCACACGAAAAAGCCAGCGGGAGTGGAGAGAGGAGAAAAGATATGGGGAAATGAGAGGCAAGGGCGAGATAGGGAGAAGAAACAAAACGGACTGCAAAAAACAAACCGTTTCTGGAGCGATATTTGGGTGGCAGACCGGGGACGACGGTGCGACCACTGGCATACGACTGTCGGGTCGGAGCCTATACCCTATATCCTCCCCGCCCAGCTCACCTTTACTTTCAGCAGCGACAGTTTTTTCCATCTATCGGGAGGCGCAGGCCGTGGGGTGCGGTGGTCTGGGGTGGTGTGGGGAAGGTCGTGGCACGGCGGAGTGGGGCGGGG
>NW_026268265.1:9734-10271 GCF_000697945.3 Frankliniella occidentalis | reverse complement strand
TCCTTCCTGGCGCGGTTCCACCGTCTCGTCTTACTCGCGAGACTGTCTCTCTCCCACGGACACGAGGGATCCATGCGGGAAGAGGGGAGGAGAGGGGAGAGGGGGGTTGAAAGGGGAAAGGGAGAGAGAAAAGAGACCATCCGGAAGAAATGGAGCAGAGAAAGGGCTCGTGGGCCCCCGGGGGAAGGGGGATAATAGTAAAGGAGGAGAGAGGGAGAGGGGGGGGGGCGAAGGTTGGGTCGGCTCACAAATTAAGCAAGACGTCTGCAGGATTGGGAAGCAGGGGGCAGACTCAGGTCTTGAGTAACAACTTAATAAACATGACGCGAGGGGGACGGGCTGAGGCGAGGCGGGGGTAGGGGCGGCAAGAGGAGGCGTGAGGGACGCGCACGGGGCGCACGGGTAACGTTTACAAAGTTCCCGTCCTGTCCTGCTTGGGATGCCTGCTCTGCCAGCCCCGCCCACGACGCCTGGCCGCCAGCTCGGCCGGACCACGCGCTCGTCACGTAGGGGGGAAGTAACTTGCACCCCGCCCCA
>NW_026268265.1:6246-6581 GCF_000697945.3 Frankliniella occidentalis | reverse complement strand
CCCTCTCTCTCTCCCTCTCTCCGTCTCTGTCTCTCTCTGTCTCCTCTCCCTCAGCCGCCCTACCTCACCTCGTCCATATTACGCCCTCAGCTCTCCAAGAATTCATCTCCCGATAATTGCTTCCCGGAATGAGTTAGGACGGCGCAGGCCTCGAGCAGGCCGCCCCTGGCCGAGGGTCGCGGTGCCGCGCCCGCCGCGGCTCGACTCGGCTCATCATCCTGGACGCCTTATTGACGGCGCGCGGCAGCCGACAGCCTCCTCGCATTATCCTCCTCATCTCCCTCCCCGTCTGTCTCTGTCCCTCTGTTCCATCGAGTGTTCCATCTCGACAGCTA
>NW_026268265.1:0-411 GCF_000697945.3 Frankliniella occidentalis | reverse complement strand
CCTACTTCATTTTCACCGACTAAACCCCGCCTCCTCCCTTACCTTCCTGCAGTAATTGTCTGGGCGAGCAACTACGCAACGCACATTTCGCAATACGTCCGGTGCACAACACGAAGCATAAGCTAGGGAGGAGATTCCCTCCCCCATTTCCCATTTTCTCTCTCACACGCACACAGTTCGGTGCAAAAGTAAAATAATATCTCCGTCATGGTCAAGAAAATATCCTCCTCTAACCTGGGGATCGTCTAGAAAGAACCTCCGTTTTTCGCAGATTCTTTATCGGAAAATGACAGGAGGTCGGCGCCTGCGAGACTCGGGGTAGGCCAGCCCGCAATGCACGCATGCACAGCAGGCAAGATATTGCCTACCTATCAGGCGGTATGAGAGCGCGCAGAGGCAGAAGCCGATCTT
>NW_026268264.1:18894-20305 GCF_000697945.3 Frankliniella occidentalis | reverse complement strand
CCCCGCCACGCCTCGCGAGCGCGGCCGAGCAGAGGGCCCCTCAGCTATCACGAGCCCCAGCCGGCCGGGCCATCGCCCCGCCCCGCCCCGCCGTGCACCTCCCGACGGGGATTAGGGACCTTTTCGCCTCGCCTAGCCTAGCCGTGTGCGCTCTATGAGGAAAAAATCCTTAAAAAATAGCAGAAGAAAAAATCCGTAGGAAAAGAAACAGGATTGATCCGTAAAACGGGGGCTGAGGAGGAGGAGGGTATTTGTTTCGCAGTAGTATGGTTTTTGTAGGGTAGGCCGATGTGAACTAAAGGCTGCGTGGGCGGGTATACTGTTTTTCTTTACTTTTTTGGCGTGTGTGTCGAAGAGCGTTTATCCTCACGTTTGCATGCCTCGTGCATGCGCCCCTATGATGGGTTCCGATGCGATGCGGGTAATTTTTGCATTTCTCTCTCTTCTCCTCTCCCTCTCTGCTGCTCGGCGCGCGATGTGCAAAGCGGTGGAGCGTGGCGTGGCGTAGCGGAGCGGCGCGGAGCGGGGTGATTGTGCCCGAGCCGAACCGCGCCTCACGTGATGGGATCAATCTCCGCGCCGGTGATTTGACTCCAGGCGGACTTCAGGCGGACTCCAGGCGAGCTCCGGAGCGGTCTCCAGGAACGGTCTCCAGTCCTACCCACCCCTCTCCCTGGCCGTGTCCCTGCGCTCCAGAGCGGGCGATGAGAAGAAGAGGGAGTGCTGCTGCTGACTGCCATCCCTGGAAACTGTATGAGGAGCACACCTCTTTGCTCGAGGCGCTTATTATTGAACCTCCATAGCATATCATATCTCAAGTCGTTGCGCGCTCCAGACTCCGGCGGGGGGAGACGCGGGCCGCCGCGCTGTAGTAGTACTTGCCGTGAGTGGATTTATTTAAGAAGGACAGCTCGTGCCTACGACCTCGTCCGATTTGGCTGATATTTGGTGGACATGTTCCTCAACTGAATTGAAAAAAAGGCCAGGAAGCGTTTGGCCGAGAAAAATTTACTTCCGGAACTGTGGGCAAATTAGTGGTTATGCAGGTATTTTGGGTATTTTGCACTATGACTAGAGTTTTGGTCCTGGATTGTCATCTCAGGTGTCTCCGGATGCAGAATGGACCAAGGAACAAGAATATGCCATCGGAATGTCTCTACGACCCATAGTTTTTGAGATATTGTCAAAAATAGCGAAATTTCATTTACCCCGATCACCCCAAAAAAGTTTCCGACCCATTTTCCCCAAGAAATTTTTGAAATTTCGCTATTTTTGACAATATCTCAAAAACTATGGGTCGTAGAGACATTCCGATGGCATATTCTTGTTCCTTGGTCCATTCTGCATCCGGAGACACCTGAGATGACAATCCAGGACCAAAACTCTAGTCATAGTGCAAAATACCCAAAAT
>NW_026268264.1:12877-14406 GCF_000697945.3 Frankliniella occidentalis | reverse complement strand
TGTGTGTGTGTGTGTGTGTGTGTGAACGTGCGCCCGCGTGTGCTACGTGCAGGTGTTGTTTATGCACTCCGAGCCGGAAAGCATTCATATGGGGATTGGATGCGATGCCGCGCCCGCCCGCCCGCCTCACGAGCGGTCCGGACATTCGTATGTGATCCGCGATGTACGTGCGTCTGTGTGTGCGTGTGTGTGTCTGTGTGTCTGCGCGAGCACCAGGTCGTAAAGCCTTCACGCGTCTAGCGAGGCGGGTCGCGCTGAGGCGGGCCGGACCGGGACCTCGTCCCGTACCCCGTATATACCGTCCAGGGTGACAGTCATGTAGATCGGAAACAAGGCCTTCGAACTATGGGACGTGCTCGTTTGTATGAGAGTGTGTGTGTGCGCGCGCGTGGTGACAATCGGCGGCGGCAAATCGGCAAATCGAGAGAATCACGACCGAAAGGTGGATATTTGCCACTGCGCGCGGGGTCAAACAAAGAGTGCGCCGCGCGAATTCATGAGGTATGCATTATTGTGCTTTGCGTACAGGAAGCGCTTTACTGCTGCATCAATCGCTCTCGAGAACGGGAATAGGAAGGGAAGGGGTTATATTGGTAATTAGTGGCAGTTAGCGGCCCCGCCGAGCCCCGCCAGCGCTGCTGAGCATAACGCCCACACACAATATGAATGGACTGCGCGCTCCGGCAGCAGCCATAGTCACCTTGTGCCGCTCGTGTTGTCACGTCGCGGGGCGTAAAGTCGCCGGAGTTGTCGCGGCGTTCTCGGTCCGTGGCCATGATGACTCCACCGGCCGCTCCCATCGCATACGGTTCTCCTGTGTGACATGAGCTGCAAAGTGTGGGCCTCGTCCGAAAACGAATCTTGCGCGTGCGAGCGCCCGACCATGTCGTTGTGTCTCTTATCTTCTCTCTCTCTCTCTATCACACGCCGATGCTCTGAGAACGGCCATGAGGCAGGCAGGCAGACGACACACAACACACACACACACTCGCCCAGGCGCGTTTTCTGACGCGGGCGGGTCCGGACGACCGGGATGATGTCGAATTCTGGGACCTGGATTTGTGTGCGTGTGTGTGTGCGTGTGTTTGTGTGTGCCTTATTGGCCGTAGCTCCTCCTCCTCATTCGAGTCCTCATCGTGAGATGGAATAAGAAAGAGAGAGAGGGGGGAGGGGGGGTGTGTGTAGATACCATCGGGTTTATGAGGCACACATCACATAAGCATGGCGCGGCGCGGCCGGTCCCAACTTGGTTCGGCTCGGATCTGTCCGGACCGGGCTGCTATGGGCTCGCTGCTACCGCCCCACGACGACGTCCCACGGGCCCGGCCCGGCGCTGTGTCATTGCTGCGCCCCCACCCCCGCCCCGCCCCGCCCCGCGTGACCGCAGCTGTGGCACGGCGCCAGCGAGTGCAAGGCGGCACGGCGGCGTACGGCCCCACCCCGCCCCGCCCCGCCGCGCCCTCGGCTCGCGGGCTTATTTCATTAGCATTCTACTCGATATCTCCCTCACCTCGCCCTCTCCCGCCCCC
>NW_026268264.1:10589-12827 GCF_000697945.3 Frankliniella occidentalis | reverse complement strand
CCCCCCCCCTCCTCCCCTGCCCCGCGCTCCCTCGCGGCGTGTATGAGCATTTCACTTCTCGATGCCATTCCACCTGACCGACCAAGCCTACGGAAAAACCAAAACAAAGCAGAATTGTTTCAGGAAAAAGATAGAATTGTGGGTGTCGGCCGCGAGATAGGAAGCAGGCAAGAAGGCGGGGATGTAGGGACAGTGAAGTGTCGCTCATACCTGAGCATTTCTAAATTGATATAATCTCTCTGCCCCTTTCTCTGAGTGCCTGTGGACGACCCTCCTGCTCGGGAGGGTCCGTACGTGTCCCGGAGGAGCGGGGCGCGCTGGAGGCTCCGGGCACCTGATAGAGGCAGAACTATTACTCCAGCCCCCCTCTCCACAGTCCACTTCCTCGTCCGTCCCGTAAAGGCCTTACTGATGTTGCACCCGAGGCCGGGGCCCGGCTGCAGTAATAACCCCTTCTCCAGGGCCCCTCCCCCTCTTCTCCAGGCGGCCCTGGAGTCCCTCTCGGCTCCAGGATCAGGAATTTATCTTGCGAGCCTGCCGGCCGGCCGCCTGGACGGCCTGGACGTCGCTGCCGCTGCTGCCAGATAAGCCCCAATGGCCCGGCGGGACCGGTTGCCTGTCCCGAGTCCTGCTAAGATCCCCCGCCGAAGTTCCCGCTAAAGTCCTGCCGGTCGATGTGTCCTGGAAAGCGTGCATACGTGGGCAAGTCGTCGAGTGCGGTGCTCAACTTGTGCTCAAAACCTTCGGTGCGACCGTTGCGTGAGTCTGTGTCTCCGCGACCGCGCTCTGGTGGATATGTTATGACAGCAGGGCAGGGCCTATCTCGAGCCCCACTCTGCCCCTAAAAACAAGAAGAGCGCCAACAACAAAAAGACAAAACACGCTCAACCTCCGTGGTTCATCCTCCCATCGATCTGTCAGACCCATTCATTTCCACCTCCTCATTCATTCATTCATTCATTAGCATCCTCTGGCAGTCGGGCTGCTGGAGAAGCGACACCCAGCGGCCGGCTCCAGCCGAGGCTCCAGCAGGCTCGAGCGGTATGGGAACAGCGTGCTAACAGAGCAGCCGAGGAGCGGGCGGGCGGGCGCGGGCAGGGCCGTGAGATCGTCAAACAGCCTCGCGGAGAGGTGGTCACACCTTTTGACACCTCCACGAAGAGAAAGAGAAAGACGGAGGAGAGAGAGAATATGTGTGTGTTTGTGTGCGTATCTGTTAGAGGCAGATGGGAATAACGGATGGC
The DNA here is from genome assembly GCF_000697945.3 of Frankliniella occidentalis. Taxonomy (NCBI): domain Eukaryota; kingdom Metazoa; phylum Arthropoda; class Insecta; order Thysanoptera; family Thripidae; genus Frankliniella; species Frankliniella occidentalis. The sequence continues at coordinate 11,583 of NW_026268264.1, read as the reverse complement.
AGGAGCCACGGGTAGCAAAGGTAGGAAATTAAGGAAGAAAAAGTTTAGGAATTAATACAAGTTTTCCCGCAATTCCGCGTGTTAAACCAGCGGTGATCTAAAGTGGTGGTGGCGTATGCGGGACACGTTTTAAAAATGTAAGAACGGCCCAAGTCAACGACATGGAAACCCTTTCGGAGAGACCTCCGCGGGGGATGACTCACTCTCAGACTCACTCTCACTCCTAGGGTCCGGCCCGGGCTGACTCCAAAGAAGTGGAGTGCGTATGGATGGGTGTGGGTACGTAGCGCTGGACCTCTCAAGAGGTGCACTGTGGCGTGCCCCCCCCCCCCTCACTATTCCCGTTCCTCCCACTGCCTGACATGGCGTGCTCGACGTCCAGCTCGTCTTCGTCGTCTCTGCACTCTAACTTCATGAAAACAAGGGGCAGTTTGTTTGTTGTTTCTTTCTCTCTAGTGTTGGATAAGTAAAGAAGGATGCAGCAGGACTGAACTGGCTGTGTTGTGCGGAGCTCACCCCCTCCCCTCCCTCTCTCTTTCTTACACACACACTGATGCAAGGATACACGCGTTCGCGGAAAAGGAGAACGAGTTCCCCAGTATGTATGTGTGTGTGTTGGCCGCTTTTATAGAGAGTGCCGCCGTGGTTCGCCCTGCTCTTGCCTTTCCGAGAGAGATAGGCCCCCCGCCTCTGTTTAGCTGCGCTGATTGGCTCAGCCAGCACGTGCTGCATGTGTGTATGTGTGTGTGTTGGTGAGCCAGTGTGTGTTCTCACGACGAAAAAGGATTTTTCTCGATGCCGTCCAAGCCGTCCTCCGCCGCATAACGCCGCCGCAGCTCTGGCGGTGGTCCGTCTTCTTCTGCAGTCGGAGTGGACGACGGGATGCTGGGGTCCACACAAGGGCGCGCCGCTGGGCGGTTGTGTATGTATGGCGCCGCGGGCCGGCCTGTTGGCCTCCGCCCCGCCCCACCACGCCCCGCCCCACCCCACCACG
>NW_026268264.1:8941-10108 GCF_000697945.3 Frankliniella occidentalis | reverse complement strand
GGAGGGGGCGTGCCGCGGAGGCTGCGTGCGCACAGGTGAACCGCTGGACCACTCTCGCTTTCAGCGGGCCCCACTGCTCGGCAAAGACGTGGACATTCCTTTATAACGGCAGCTGGCAAACGGCACGGCCTTGGTGCCTCGCTCCCCACCGTCACCCCCGCGCAGCCCAGTTGCGTAACGGGGCCGTGTAACGCACTGCACTGCCATGCCACTCGCGTGTTTTTGTCGTCGTTTCCTCCGGGCCGTCTGCTTGACCCCTGGCGGCCGGTCACTGGACCCCATACGCGGCAGCCGTCAAGGGCCGGCCGTGTGAAGCCGGCCAGCCCGAGTCCCAGGGCCGGCGGCGGCCGCGCGTAACCTTGCGGCCCGTGACACTGCGCCCCGCCCCGCCCACCCCGCCCCGCCCCGCCCTACAGTGGGGCGCGGCGCGGCCTGACCTTTCCCGGGCGCCTGTCCACTCCACCCGGAGGACGCTGCTGCTGCCCGAGGGTTGCGTCACCCCGCCGCGTCGCTCTTGCGGGTTCACCACTCTGTTTACGTACCGCTCCAACTAGACTACCAGCAGCAGCAGCAGCTCTTCCTCCTCCTCCAGCCGTCCTCCTCCACCTCTCCCTGAAGCTCACCCTTGGCGTGCGCATCTTCGAGGCCGCGCCGAACCAATGACAGATGGATGAGTAGTGGTTCCCTCAACGATTGATTCCCCCCCCCCCTCCCCCGATCTCCACACTCACCCTCGTTGATCTGCGTCATCACAACCACAGCAGCAGCAGCAGCAGCAGAGGGCTGTTGTTGGCGATGGCGATGATTCGCGGATGAGTCGTTCTTTATCGCTGTGGCGGCGTTGTCCGGCTGCGAGGGAGATGGGTCATTGTTGCTCTGATTAGAGAGGCTAGGCTAGAGGGCCCTAGTCATGATCACCCACCCACGACACCCCCGAGGGCTCGCGCTTGGCTGACCGTGGTGTATGGCACAGCTGTGTGTGGAGGCGCCGCAGTCTCACCGGTTTGAATAAGTTGCTCGTGTTTTGAGGGCGAGGGAGGGGGAGGTTCATAGTTCAAAAGCAGTGCCGTGAATTAAACCTATCCAGCGTCCGTGCATGTGTGTGTGTGTGTGTACGTGTTTTTTAATTGTGACATTGTTCGCCTCGCCCCTCCTTCCCCTCCCCCC
>NW_026268264.1:3108-4199 GCF_000697945.3 Frankliniella occidentalis | reverse complement strand
GCCCGCTCGCGCGCGTGGAGGTGGAATTTATGTGGCTGAAGTGCGCCTTGCGGGCTGCGCCGGGCTGCGCCGGGCTGCGCCGGGCCGTGCTATGCCCGGGGTATGTGATTACCCGGTAATGGGTGGACTGGCTACGGGCAGGCTTGGAGGCGGGGCGGAGCCAGCCGGCCCGGGCTGGGGTTAGCTGAGCTGTGATATTTCACGAGTTGTGCCGGCGGCGGAGCGGCGGCGCGGGGCCCCGGCTCTGTGTCCTGCTGCTCATCGAGAATGAGACGTTCGAGGCCCCTCAACGCCCCAAACGTTTACGCTGTACCGTACGGGACGTTACCTGTGTAGACTTGTGCCGGGCACTGGCTGTCGTCGTCGGTCCACGTTCTCTCTCTCTGTGTATGAGAGAGTAGAGTTTACGACCCCCTCTACGATCTCTCGAGTTCGGTGGGCCCGAGCCACAGCCTCCCACGGGTGGAGGAGAGGGAGAGGGAGGGTTCCGGGTTCCGCGCCTATATAGCGGCCTGGTTCCAGTCATTTCTATGTATGACTAGATAGGGAAAGAGGGGTGCCCCATCTACGCACTTCCCCATGGAAAGAACACAAGTTAGTTGCGTGTTGCTGTTGCATCCACTTATTCTCTGGTTGAACCGGGAATTGGACCTGCGTAGATGTAAATCATCAACTCTGAATCAACTACGTTAGAATGATGTTGGGGCAGGTGTTGCATCACATTGTATGTATGGTTAGTCTATATCGTCTACCGGAATACTGCGGTGTTGTTCCCATCATCGGGTTGTGCCCAGTATTTCAGGCTACTATGGCCTTCCTCGCACCCAATCTGGTGAGAGTGTGAACGATCGCTTACGCCGCGGATACGCTGCTGGTGAGAGGAGGCTGCTGTGACAGATTGGGTTGGGGTGTGTGCCAGTTAGTTCTCTCGTTGCGTCACAAATTAAACAAACATCTTGCGGCCGTGCTTGTGCGTGTGTGTGAGTTTGTGTGAGTGTGTGTGAGTTTGTGAGTGTGTGTGTGTGTGCGCGCGCTCGCGGCGATGTGGGAACAGGCGCGGCGGTGTCACACTTAGGCCCTTGAGCGCGCTG
>NW_026268264.1:0-1134 GCF_000697945.3 Frankliniella occidentalis | reverse complement strand
GTGTGTGAGTTTGTGAGTGTGTGTGTGTGTGCGCGCGCTCGCGGCGATGTGGGAACAGGCGCGGCGGTGTCACACTTAGGCCCTTGAGCGCGCTGCGCCACGTCACATGTGGCGCATGGCTGGTCGCGCTGCCTGTGCACTGTGTTGTGTTTCTCCCGCGGGAACGCGTAGCGGGGGGAGGAGGAGGAGTTGGAGTCCTCCTCGCCCCTGCCAGCCACTGCACTGCAGGCATGCATGCGTACGAGGAGCGCGGCGGAGTCGGTGCGCCAGCAGCAGTCAACCGACCCAGACTACGTCAGTCAGCCGAGCATACAGGACTCTCTTGTAACGAGAGCGTGCGGCGCGGGGAGTCAGTCAGTCGGGGCGGAGAAGAGGAGGACTTCATTCACATGGGGTGGAGAGACAAGGCAGGCGGGGGCCGCCCGTATGCGGAGAGCTGCTAGGGTGGTTGGTTTGGTTTGGGCCCGTTCGGTTCAACTTCGCCGCCATGGGGGCTTCGGCATTCCTCTCAGAAATATGTGTGGTCGGGGGGCGACCTACGAGGTCTGGTCTGGCCCGTTCTGGCAGGAGGAGAGAAATCTGAAATCTCTTTCTCCTTCTCCCTGTCCTCGTCCCTCCCTCCCCCGTCCTCCTCAAATCATACGCCGAGGAATGCCGCGGAAGGCGGTCGTCGTCGCCGTGGTGCGAGGAGGGCGCGACACTCCACAGCGCCAGGCCACGCCGCGCCACGCCGCACAGCACCGCAACGACGGAAACCGAGTAACGAAATGAATATAAAAAGCGCAAGCCCCATGCCATCTTGATGGGCTCCCCTCTCCCTCTTCTCCTCACGCCATTTACCACTAACGCCGCACTCCGCTGCGGCGCGCTGCGCGCTGTACGCGCTCTTGCGGGTTGTTGTTGTTATTATTATGACTATTTTGTAAATTGAAAAATTAATAATGACGTTTACCGTTTGTTGGTAGTTGTTTTGCGTCGTCCCTTCTTTTCGCACTTGTCGAATCTGTACACACACACTCACACACATACTCAGAGGTGTGTGTGACGGTGTCCGGCCGCGCCAGGTATGCACTGGTGTGTGCTGCGCCTCCTTATGCCGCATTGCTTTGGCGCCGGTGTTACAAATGACCTCGA
>NW_026268263.1:15193-15794 GCF_000697945.3 Frankliniella occidentalis | reverse complement strand
GTTCCCGTGTGTACAATGTTTCAATCTGCAGAGCGTGTTGCGCACACTCACACACAGAGGAGATTGACGTGGTCAGCGACAGTGCCGGTCTGTTGGGCACGCGAGAGGGTCGTACCGGAATGGTCCGTGCTCAGTCCGGCAGGGCTCCACGCAGCCCCACAGAGAGCAAACACGTCTCTCTCTCTCTGGGGGCAGCAAAAGGGTGAGGGAGAGGGAGAAACAGAGGATAAAGGGGGAGGCGCCGATCCACCAGCGATTATGAATGACATGTCAGCAGCAATCAACAGGACCATCTAAATGTCAAATAAACGATCTGCGGAAGCAATCAACAGAAATTTACGGCAATATTTAAAAAATCGTCAAGAAATGTAAAGTCCCATCCAAGCCCCCCAAAAATACAGTAAAAATAAAACGGAAATGTGGTGCAGTGCGTCATGCCGTTAATCCGACCCCATGGCGCCATATGTTATCGAGGCTGTGTGTGTGTGGGGGGGGGGGGGGGGGGGGCTCGCGCCCTCGTGGCGGCTCGTGTACTCGGTATGGCTGCCCATATGAATTGCCATATATCTTAGGGAGGACGACGCAATTATATCTTTTAATC
>NW_026268263.1:9844-10918 GCF_000697945.3 Frankliniella occidentalis | reverse complement strand
CGTTGTGAGGACGTCAACGCGCTTAACAGGAGATAAAATCCACAGGCAAAGTAGAAGACTATGTTACAAAACAGAAAATGAATTGAGCTGGCTACTTGAGGTGAAGTCTCCTTTGCAGGCCAAGAGCCTCAAGGATTAAGCCGGATTAAGCGTACCGGCGTACACTATCCTCACGGCTAAAACGAGTCCTGGGATTCCCAGGAGTAAAGATGTGCGAACAGCCTTGGTTCGAATTTGAACGAACACAAACAGCTATTTTGAAAAACAATTCGAACCGAATAGAACAGGAACACCTCTGTAATTTCTCGAACCGAACCGAACACCTTACTGTTCATTTCCGAACGCACAGTGCTCGAACAGTCATCGTAAAAGTCCCCTGCTCATAATGATTCTTAACCAGTCATCATGCCAGATGCACGATGACATGTAACTTGTTCATCGTCACTCCATTTCCGCATCTGCGTGGCTCTTTTAGACAAGTTTTTGAGAAACGCCTTGAACATTGTTCGACAACGAACACTCAAGAAGTTATTTTTCGAACAGTTCGTGCTTGAACACTAAATGTTCGGCTTCGAACGAACAACTTTTGTGTTCGGTTCGTTCGAGTTCGTTCGAATCCGAAATGTTCGCACATCTCTACCCAGGAGAGTTGGAACCCTAGTGGATGTCCCAGTGGAAACAGGCAATTATTCCCAGGGGCTACTGGAAAACACAGGACCTCCCCCCCCCCCCGGGGAAAATTGCATATTTCCAGGGTAAACTGGAAAATGAAGAAAACCTCTAAGATTCCCAGTGCTTGTTTTTACCGTGCTCTTCGTCCTTAGTAGTCCAGTGGCTTCGCACGCATAATCATCATAAGAATCCGACACGAAATGACTAAAACCAAACTTTACACACTTGTTCTAGCAAACGTGACGTGCACCAATACAGAAAGGGGAGGGGGAGACAGACAGACAGAGCGACTCGCCGTCAAACGCATCCGCCCCCTCCCAATCACGTAGGTGGGCGCGGAGAAGAAAACAATTAGAAGGAGCTTAAAAAGTTGGCGACACTGGAAGTATTGAAGTGGGCAGC
>NW_026268263.1:6877-8399 GCF_000697945.3 Frankliniella occidentalis | reverse complement strand
CAAACCCGCAACACAGCGACGTGCGCTCTGATACACCGGGTTCAAACTTCGATCTCTAGAGTGTTCATGTAAGATTTATCTTCTATGATGGTAGTACCGCTTTAAGTCAAGAAATTGTTATTCTTGTTGTTCTTATTGTTTACCTGTCAAGTGAAGTTAAGTAAGTCTTGAAGTCTTCGTGGAAACTTAGGACGTTCTAATAGGTGGCTCACATTGTTTCCAAATTGCGGAGCGGGTCCGCTACTATAGGGACGAGGGGGGAGGGACACTATTGTTATTCAACTTGAATAGTGCTGTACATGGCCCGCCCCTTGTTCAACTATAGCGGAGGGGCAGTCTGCACGCTCTTCTCTGCCAGAGAGGGGATGGGATGCCAGTCGAGTCCGGTTTCGGAAGGGAAAAATAACTGCGTATCATCTGCTAAAAAAACTCTACGAGAGACTGCGGTTAAGTCCATTTATCAGATTTTTCGTGTAATGAATAAAGCCTGCCGACAGAGTTGCCCCCCTTGTTGCAAATGATTTGTTTTTAATTATTTTGTCGGTATAGCACCACTGGCGGGGAGCGAGACGCTGTGGGTGTGCCTGTAGTGTCTGAGCAACAAGGGCTGCAGACTGGCTACCGCTCTGCATGAGAGCACCCCTGGCTGCGCCGGTGCGGCCCGTGGTAGCGCCGCGGCGCCGCGAGCAGCCGATAGCGCCGGGCACAATGGGGAGGGTTCCCTAAGAGGATAATAGCCCCTCCATCTCTGAGCAGTGAGCACCACTGTTCGACCCATTCGATCCGATCCGCTCGGGCGAAAGAAAAGAACGGAGAACCAAGAGGGGTTAGGAGGGGTCAGGGGATCAGGATTGCTCAGCCAAAACACCAGCCACCCAAGTTCGAGCTTTTGGCTGTACGGCGAGAGCTTCTACTGACTCCAGGCACTTCCGTACGGATGCCGATTAGACTGAAAAAGCACGGCCCCAACTGGGAAAGGCAACTCAACTCCAGGGACGTTCTGCAGCCCCATACGAGTATACAAGGGAGAGCACAGCTAATAAAAACATGTAAGGCATACGACATATATGAATGTCTCATCAAGTCAGTCAGTCGGCTTTCACAATTCCTTCGTTTGTGGAAGGAAAGTATATAGATGTGTAATGAGGCTGTCCCAGAACGAATAAAGCCAGCCGTGTATTTGCGTGTGAGTGTGAGTGAGCAGACTGGCCGTATGCGGACGCGCGTTGGCACACAAACGCCCGGGTAAATACGTGACGTCCGTTTTGACGACATTTCCCGAACCGCAGCATGTTTCGCCCGCCGGGCAAAAACAGGGCAAGGGTGTGGGTGTGCGATTTAGCAGCAATTTGGCGCCGCAGAGGGTTGCTTTATATCCCGCGCGGGGAGGAATGGCAAAACAAATCCGGGCAGAAATGAATACAGCAGAACTGTTTCATGGCTGTTCCGAGAGTTCTCCAACAGTTATAGCTGCGCGCCGAGGTGCCCGTTTAGTTTACGGCATTGCAATTGCATCACCGAG
>NW_026268263.1:5586-6232 GCF_000697945.3 Frankliniella occidentalis | reverse complement strand
TGCTGGAAGCCGTATGCATGGCTCATGTCCAGGTCATAACGAACGCCATATCGTAAAGACACTCCAGACGCATACACAAACACGCACGTACCAGGTGCAATTAGGAGGAGGAGGAGGAGGAGGAGGAGAGTAGAAGAGGGAGATTGAACTCGTGCAGTGTCACTGCAGCACGCCCAACCCAAGGCGGAGCAACGTGCAATAACGCTGCCTTCTTTTATTTGCCATGGCGTACCAGCCTCGTTGCGGACAACCGATGCTCGTTATTCGCGAGTTGTCCTACATACGGAAGGACACAGTCACTGGATGTGCGAGGGTGGCGGGCGTCCCCCCCTGCAGCTCATAGCTCATGTTCCGCCAGGGCACCACAGAGGACGCGGGGGCCCACGGGGTGTGCCTCACACGGGCTGACCCATATGCGACCCCCACATCAGTCCAGTGACACAGATTGACTCGGGCCGGGCGGGGTGGAGCCGCGGGCAGCGGGCTCTGGCGGCCGATCCATCCCGGCCCTGCAAACCGAGACCGGAACCGGAACCGGGACGGGGCCCCACATAATGAGGTGGCCGCGGCACCACACACCGCACCACCAGGCCAAACGGATCGCACTCTATTAGTTTGCTGCGGCGACACCCGTGAGCCCCGCACA
>NW_026268263.1:368-747 GCF_000697945.3 Frankliniella occidentalis | reverse complement strand
GTCGGAGGCGGCAGAGGTGACTGGCTGGTTCGCGAGAAGTAGGAGAGCGTTCGGTTTCACACAGCGGTCCCGCGGCCCACGCCCCGCCGGCCGGACCGGGTCGCACGTCGCCCATTCGCACGGCCAGCGCGGATACCGGTGCGACTTGTACCAGCACAGACTGCAAACAAATAGGTCTCCTATACACCATTATTTATTTTAGTTTGTTAGTTGTGGAGAAAAGGGTCTCCGAAATGCCTCTGGACATCTGCCTACAGTTTTAAGGTGTCACAACCCCCGCACACTGTGTTGGTATTTAAAGTGCCAGCGCCGAGGCCCTCAGCAACGGACTCGTCATTACCGCACTCTATTAGTGTGCTCAGGCGACACCCGTGAGCCC
>NW_026268263.1:0-318 GCF_000697945.3 Frankliniella occidentalis | reverse complement strand
GGCACCACTGCAAGTGTCCAGCCAGCCAGCTGGGGTGGGTGCCTGTTGCTGAGGTTGGCAACGTGAGGCTGGCACACGGCACACGCCCAGACAGGGTTCCTTTTCGTTGCCTGATTTACACATCCTCTCCGCACAACGCCATACGCGATCCAAGCCACGCCCGCCTTATGCCAAGCACCGCCCAGGAGGGCCAGGAGAAGGGAGCTTGCAGAAGGTCTGGAAACGGTCTCCAGCACAAATCCCTCGGCTGAGATCCCAGTGCCCTCAGCGACGGCCTCCTCATTATCGCACTCTATTAGAGTGCTGCGGCGACACCCG
>NW_026268262.1:13822-14266 GCF_000697945.3 Frankliniella occidentalis | reverse complement strand
ATACAGATGGTGACTCGGCTCGGCGTTCACACCCGCGCGGGCCGCTCGGACGTGCGCGGCGACCCCTCCGCGCTCCCCCTGCGACTCATCGGCCGAGCGGCGGCGGCGGCGCAGGGCCTAATGCACGTGTGATTTATCTCGGCGCCGCGACCGGTCCGCGCGAAAAATTAATGTGCGGCTGAACGCCTCGCGGAGAGCCCGGCCCGTCCGCCACACGGAGAGCACACGACTAGACGGGCGCCGGGGAGGGAGGAGTGAAAAGTGCAGTGGCACGCAGCCTATTTGGGACCAACGCACCCCTTTCACTGGGGGCCATGCTGCTGTCACCCTCTGGCCGCGCAGGGGACGCGGGGGGGGGGAAGTAAAGGGTAGGCCGGCCAACGCCGCCGCCGCGCAGCAGACAAACGAGCAGAGAAACGTAATTATGAGGGAAGGAGCGGGAGG
>NW_026268262.1:8105-8732 GCF_000697945.3 Frankliniella occidentalis | reverse complement strand
TGGCTCGGTTTATCTACGTTTGGCCAAAGGGCAAGTAGTAACCGCATGCATACCCAGGATGCCAGCGAAGGCACGGTGTGGTGTGGTGGCCTAGAGATGTGCGAACATGTTCGGATTCGAACGAACTCGAACGAACCGAACACAAAAGTTGTTCGTTCGAAGCCGAACATGAAGTGTTCGAGCACGAACTGTTTGAAAAATAACGTCTTGAGTGTTCGTTGTCGAACAATGTCAAAGGCGTTTCTCAAAAACTTGTCTATAAGAGCCACGCAGAGGCGGAAATGCAGTGACGATGAACAAGTTACATGTCATCGTGCATCTTGCATGATGACTGGTTAAGAATAATTATGAAAAAATAACTTTTACGATGACTGTTCGAGCACTGTTCGTTCGTAAATGAACACTAAGGTGTTCGGTTCGGTTTGGTTCGAGAAATTACAGAGGTGTTCGTGTTCGGTTCGGTTCGAATTGTTTTTCAAGATTTCTGTTCGTGTTCGTTCGAATTCGAACCAAGGCTGTTCGCACATCTCTATGGTGGCCACAATGCTCTGCAGAGCAAGTGGTCAGGGCCGCGCCCTTGACAGAGACAAAACAGATGAGAAAACAGTTGCTATCGCGACAGGTTTG
>NW_026268262.1:6827-8055 GCF_000697945.3 Frankliniella occidentalis | reverse complement strand
TCCAGCCGAAGGGCGTGGGTGCTAAGGGTGGCGAGGCACCCAGCGCAGAGGAGAACACACACACACACACACATCCAGCCGAAGGGCGTGGGTGCTAAGGGTGGCGAGGCACCCAGCGCAGAGGAGACGACGAGCTGCGCGAACGGGAAAAAAAATGCGAAATGTATCGCCTATAAGAGAACGAATAAAGGGGAGGGGGCGGTGGCCGTAGGTGTAGCCTTCCAAACAACTGTTTTTGTCCGAGAAGAGACTATTCAAAAGCAACACCTTTGGCAATGGTAATGGCTGCGTTGGGGGGAAGGGGGGGGGGGGCACCGTGGCGGGGGCCTGACGTTGAGCGATTGTCATTGAGCCGGACCCCCCTCAATGTGGTGCACAGGTATAGGTGAGCCAGGTGCACACGGCCAGGCCACTCCAGAGGTCAGGCCGCCTGGGCCGCCGGTAACCAGAGTCGGATGGGAGCTGCGGCTGCTGCGGCTGCATGGGGGGATATGGGGCTTAATGTTGCCGCTGTCGACCGCGAAAGATAACGGCTCCTTTCGTATATGGAAAAGTTACGCGACACTGAGAGGAAACTGCAAGAACGCGGGTGATGCGAATTTGCTCATATATACATTGTTTCGAAAATTGGCCGCACATCGGCGACAGATGGGCTACCGGCAAACAGACGGACTAACGCCGACGGAAAACGTAGACGTGCATTTTTACAGCGCCGCCGGCTGTCCAAACATGAGTGGTGTACGTAATAACCACCGCCGACAGCTTTGTCACCGAACCGGGAAGGAGGTGGTGGAGGGAGGCGCGGAGGGCGCTGGAGGCACCGCACCTATACTGTACCGCCGCTGTACCGCTCTGTCTTTCAACTGCCGGTAGAGAAGCGTCGCGAGTATGTGTACATCTGCGCGGTGCAGCTCGGGCGGGCGCTTCAGCTAGCCACCACACCACGGCCGCCATCGGGCCGCCGGGGCCGCCGCGCCCTCCCGGTCGGCGCGGGCGGAGGGCGCAGAGAGATGGACAAAGGAGAGGCACACACGCGCGCGCGCAGCAGCAGCAGCAGCGGCGCTCAGCGGCGGCGCTCAGCGGCGGCGCCCAGCGGGGCCCAGCGGGCGGGCCTAGGCTAAATTCGTTTTCGCTGTTAGCGCGAAAGGAATCCATTGGGCGGAGTGGATGCTGTGAGTGAGCGGCACTCTTCTCGCCCCGTCCCCTCTGACCTCGGCCGCGCCCCACC
>NW_026268262.1:3941-5757 GCF_000697945.3 Frankliniella occidentalis | reverse complement strand
GGGGGGGCGGGGCGGGGCGGGGCGCTGCAACAGGTGAGTCGGGGCTGCGCGCTAAACAAGGCCCGCGAGGGGACACAATGCCGACGCGCAACAACTGCCGCGCTCCGCGAGCCGCTTTGTCGCCATGTGCGGCGCGGCGCGGCACCGTTTTCCCTTTTCTTTTCTTTTCACCTTCCCCGCCCCCCTCATTACATTCACGATTTGGCAGAATAGGAAAAAGGGGCCGCAAGTCCGTTGAGAAAATGAGTCGGTATGGGAGTCCGGCGGGAGAGACAAGCGAGTATATTGGGAAGGTGGAGGGGTGGAGGAGGGTGCATAGGCCGGCTCCCATATACACATGTCCCGGCTGTATATGGCATGTGATGACGCGAACGCGAATGTGGGTATAAAGCGCGCACACACACACACACACACACACACACACACACACACACACACACACACACAGCCCGCCGCCGCTCGCTGAGGTCCGCGCAGCCCTTGTCGTACATGTGTTCACGAGGTGATTTGCGGATCGCCGCTGCTGCTGAGCCTGGGCTGCAACGCGGCCACGGCTCGGCCCGCGGCCAGCGGTCCGCGCGCGTGGGTCGAGTGCAGCACAGTGCACTCCGTGTGCAGGCCGCCGAGTGGGCTTGGGAGCAGCCACTGCGCGAGAAAAAAGTTTAAGAAACGGACTTAATAATGGCAGTAGAAAGTTGATTGAGAGTGTTCTCCGCGGCGGCAGGCTGGCCCACATGAGGGGAGGCTTGAGCCTGCTCCACGCCTCGGACGGCTACGAGCTGCGGCGCCTCAGCGGGATGCAAGGCCCTTCAAAATTGAGCTTGGCATGTTCTGCCCATACACATGATCATAACACATACACGCGCACACAGACGGGGGGCGAGGAGGAGGTGCGGCGGGAGGAGGGCTTTTGCTCCGGAAGCAATATCGTCGAGGCTCCGTAGCGCCGGAGAATGCTCCCCTTCTTCCCTTCTGCTCCGCGTCCGGGCCGCCGCCGTGCGACGTCACCCACGCCAGCGAGAACGCGAGCCCACGTCCCAGGTGGATCCCTGCAGCGCAGCTGCGCAGCCAGCAAGCAGGTAGTTTTGCTCAAGCATATATCCCAGTGAGAAGTGCTATATCGAACATCGATGCATCGATCGAAACAAAAACGATAGACTCTCGTCATCGAGTCTATCTTCGAATTTGGCGTCGACATTACGAACATGACGAAATTCCCTCCATAGGTGCCCGTCTTAGCGGACGCCAGAGGGGAGCTCCACAGCCGGAGGTTACCGTGCAGTGGCACTTTTGACGAGTTTAGTACGTGGATTTTAACTTTACTGACTTTCACTTTACCGTCTGGAGGAAAAACTCGTCTTGCCTAGGCCGAATCGTTTCAAAACCTAATCTAATGAAACAGCAACGTGTCACATAAGTCGGATTTTGAAAAGCCACGAGAACTCAACTATACATAATAACGTTTCTCGTATAAATCACGCCACTGGAAGAGAACAGACTGCTCAAAACGACGCCAGTGAGCGTGGGAACTAGAGCGCCTCTAGACCTGTCACAACTTCTAGCAATCGACATTGTAAATATATTTAGACCTGGACTTGATTCATCATCGTCAAATTCCTCACCATGGAAACAAATCCATTTCAAAGATTTCAAACCGCAAGCGAATAATTTTCATGGGGGTTCAGGTTCAGGACTGTTTCAGGATTATTTGTGATTGTTTCAGATTGTGTATGATTTTTTTTGGTGTGATTTTCCATGATTTGTTTCCGATTGTGTGATTGTCTCTGATCGTAGCAGGTTGTCGGATAAATATTGA
>NW_026268262.1:1223-3480 GCF_000697945.3 Frankliniella occidentalis | reverse complement strand
ATGAGCCAGCCTTCACTCTTCACCCCCCCCCCCCGGCGGGGTGGGGCGGGGCCGGCGCGAGCCAGCGATTGGCTAAACGGCTCGCGAGGCGCCGCGCCCTGTCTCTGTGGCACCGGGGCTCGCTCTCGCTGGCCACGGCGTTGTTCCTCGTGCCCCTGCTCCTGCTGGCTGCCCCTGCGCCGCGCGCGCCGCTCCTCGCCTCGCCTCGCCACGCCTCGCCGGGCGCCGCGCAGCAATAAATTTCCCAATTTAGTGCAATATAAAAGGCGCTGACAAGCTGCGCGCGCGGAATTTATGGGCGCCCCATTATTGCAGGGCGGAGGTGCTCCACAGCAGTGCGGCCGGGCTGGGCCCCGGCGCCTTGCAGCCTCCTGGCCTCGTCTGTCGCTGGGAGAGGGAGGGAGAGAGAGGGGGGGGGAGAGGGAGGGAGAGGTAGAGAGAGAGGGAGAGGGAGGAGGAGCAGGAAGAGGGGCCTCATGCAGGCGGGGGTGCCTGCGCGGACTTCCTCCTCCACAACATTACGCTCTCATGTACCCAATAACGAATGTAGCGCTCGGCGGGGGGCGGGCGGGCGGGAGCGTATTTAAATGTGGAGCAGCGCGGAGCGGCGCGCCGACTCCTGCTCGACAAGCGACGGCATTCGCAAACACAATGCGCCATTTCCTCTCCGGACGCAATTATTTCGGGGCCGACTTTATTTTCGCGGACGGCAGTCTGCTGACGTCGTCCTGGTCCTTGGAGATTGTGTTGACACCCGAGTGCGTGCCGTGAGCAGCGCGGGGGGAGGGGCGTGCCGGTGCGGTCTGCCGTACTGCGGTGCCCCCGCGGCGCGTGACCCCGGGAGCCTCCTCCTCGGGGTCTCGGTAGTGAGAGCCCCCGAGCGGCAGCGCGGCAGCAGCGCGGTTGCGTTTGTGCAGTGGATACTCACTCAGTGCCAAGCCCGTCACCCCCGCGCCGGCCGCGGCAGACGACTTGTCGGCTGACAAATTGTTATTGTCTTCCGAGCAGCCTTCCGCATAATCTCTCCTCACGCAGCCGCGGTGGCGTTGAGATCCCCGCGCCGCTGTGGGAACCGCGGCAAGCGCAACGGTGTGACTGCAAGAAAAACGATTTCCGTTGCAACGTCTCACGGTTTCATGTATCAGCATGTATTGGCTCTGTCCTGTTGTGCCCTGGTGGACTATGGTCCTCGCAAGTACGTCGGCTTTGCCAGATTCTTTCTCTCAAGTCATTGCAGCTTCCCTCTGCGACCCGCGCGGTGAATTCTATACTACTTGTTAACGGTTAAGTTCCGCAGCTACGCTTTTATACTGCCCCGATACGGACGCAGCGGACGCGACGCGTCGCCCCTGGAAGTGGTCGGTCGTTCTCTGCCGAACGGGACGGGCCGCGCGCGCCGCAGGCCTTCCCTTCCCTCGTCTCGCTCGTGTCTCGAGTACCCGCCGCGCCCGCGCTGTTTCCGTAAGTTTCCTTTTACGTCGTCGCCTCCCAGACCGGCGCCGGCGCCGAGCACTCGCGGAAAAAAGGAATCGTCCAGAAAGCACGTCCGTGTTTCACTGATTCTCTCGGCAGATTGTGAGAGATCGGCGCCTGCGAGACTCGGGGTAGGCCACCCCGCGGTACGCGCATGCACTGCAGGCAAGATCTTGCCTACCCACAAGGCGCTATGAGGGCTTGCAGGACGAACTGTGGCAAGTTCGTAACGGCAAATGACGGACGTGCATTCTAGTCTAGATTATCGTGGCGAAGGTAAATCGTCGGGAAAGTACACCCGTTCTTCGCTAATTCATCCGGAAAATTATGAGAGATTGGCGCCTGCGAGACTCGGGGTAGGCCACCCCGCGGTACGCGCATGCACTGCAGGCGCGATGTTGCCTACCCACTAGGCGCTATGAGAGCTTCCAGAGGAAATTTGGCAAGTTCGTAACGCCAAATGACGGACGTACGTTCTAGTCTAGATTATCGCGGCGAAGGGAAATCGCCCAGAAAGTACGTCCGTCGTTCTTCGCTACTTCGTTTGGAAAATAATGAGAGATTGGCGCCTGCGAGACTTGGGGTAGACCACCCCGCGGTGTGCGCATGCACTGCAGGCGAGATCATGCCTACCCACAAGGCGCTTTGAGAGCTTCCAGAGGCTGAGCTTGTGAAGTTCGTGATGGCGAATGACGGTTCTAAATGATACCAAAGCACCCGCAGCGGGGCCGTGTGGCTTGGCGTGGCGTGGCCCGGCTCTCGACACGCGGAGGGAAGTCCCGGC
>NW_026268262.1:0-265 GCF_000697945.3 Frankliniella occidentalis | reverse complement strand
TCTTTTCCCCTCTACCGTCTGGGGAGACGAAGAACAAAACAGGTACTTCTCGTCGAACGTCCACAGACTGGGTGTCCTATGCCGTACATTTTTTTCCTCCGTCATACTGCATCGCATGCAGGCGCAGGCCTGCCTGCCGACTACCACCGCGCGGCTCACCTCGTGCGAGTATGCAACCCGTCCGACGTAGCTTCCTTAAACATAATCGATGGAATACCGGGTGTATCAGAGCGGACGCCGCAGTGGCCGCAACACTGTGGTCTCC
>NW_026268261.1:15953-20077 GCF_000697945.3 Frankliniella occidentalis | reverse complement strand
GGGGGGTGTTTACATGATGGCTGGGGCGCAGTAGTTTGCTTTGGTTTGCTGTTCAGGAGGAAGCTAAGCTAACCACGCTAACCCTGATGGACCAGGTCGGGAGCGGCCTGCCGGGGAGAGAGGGGGAAAGGGGTAGCCAGGGTGGAGTAGTGGAAGTGACGCATGTGATATGAACGCGACGTAAGTGGGCGGTGGCTCACACAGCACAAACCTCGGGTGTTTTGAACAGCTGCGTTGCTTTGCGACAGGAAAGGCACTGCGGTATGGCTGATCGGCCACGTAGAACGCCAGGCACTCGACCACCAGCTCACCGTCATGGCCTTGGCCCGCGGCACGACGACTCGGCGCTGCCGCTGCCGGGCTTCGCGCAGTGCCGGTGCGGTACCGCGGTAGCTGGGAATGCAGCGAGCGGGGCGCGAGGCGGGGCGGAGTGAGGATGGGGCTCTCCGCGCGCGATTATCTGATCTGATCTGGGGGTGATATTTGGACTTGTCGTTCGTGCTTCAGCCGAAGTGATGTGATGGTGATGACGGGGGGTGAACGAAGGGCGAGCCCTCCCTCTCGACGCCGGGAGGTTCGTCTAACTGAGACCCTCTCGAACGCCGGACCCGCCACCCCTCTCCGTGCGCGTGATGCCCGTCGGGAGCCTCTCTCACGTCCGCGGAGACACCCCCCGCACCGCGCCCCATAGACACACTCTCCCCCGCTCGCCCCTCCCCCGCGCGCGCCGGCCGGGCGAACCACGGCACCCCAAGGCCAGCAGCGGGGCAGTCGGCGGCCTCGAGTGGTGGAGTGGCGAGCGAGGGGGAGTGAGCGAGAGGGGCGAGTGGATCGCCTCACTCCTCGTCGTTTCTGACGGACACTTCGGCCCGCTGCTGATAAGCCACGCGGGTACAGATGATGCCCAGGTGGCGCGGTGTGTTTGTGTGTCTGTGACCCGGATATCAGTCCGTGCACACAGGTGCCGCGGGGCCCGCGGGCCGGGAGAGGCCGTAGTACCGCCGTGTCGCAGTTGGAGTTTTACAATTTTGTCCGTCGTTAGCGGGCAGGTGTCGCTGGCTGGCATGGCGGCGCGCAGGACCGCCGTTTGTCGGCCCCTGCCTAGGCTCGCCTGGGCCTGGGCCATTCTCTTCTCTTCTCCGCGGGTCTTTGGCCCGGGCCGTATTGTCAATGAATGGGGCGCGTGGCGTGGCGTGTCGTGGTGCAGGTGGCGCCCGGCGTGCTCGCGGCGGCGACACGCGCGGGAGCTGCCACTACTACTGGATTATATTCTCGTATAATGGACGTTGTAATTGCCGCGGCTGCTACTGCTGCTGCTGTGCGAGTCTCACTGAAAAAATCGTGAAATAATGCGAATAATGCATTTCTGACCTCAGCGCGGCGCGCGTGCAATTCCAGAGTCGCGGAGGGGGTTCTTTTATATTCTCGCGAACTGCAAAGCTTCCCTCTTTCTACGACGGCGACGGCCCCGCGGTCTCTGTCGCGTCACGATAAAAGCTGGCGAGAAGAACGTCGTCCTGCGTCCACATCCACGCCACTGTTGTATACCACACGCAGAGGTGAGGACAGATCTCTGTCCATACTGCCAGGAAAAAGACATACAGAACGGCGCCGGTAGATAGGTGTGTACTTGGTGGAGTACGGAGTAAAGTACCGGGTGTTTCATAAAAGACACAGGTGCAAGCGGGTTTGCCTACCCGCTCTGCCCGTAAGGCGCCATCATAGCCCTGTGGTAGGCAAACCTCCCGCACCTGCGTCTTGTATGAAACACCCGGTGCAGAGGACGACACAAGGTAATGGCCTAAGTAATCGCACCACACCCCAAAAATCACAACGAGGCCAATGTACACCTCATCTACCTATCGGCTACCATATTTTTCCCAGTGTCGCACTTCTCTCTCGGGCCTATACGTTGCCTTCCCCATCTCTTGTCTTCCCTCACTTGAAAGCTGCGGAACACAGCACCCCCCCCCCTCTGTTTTAAGCCCTTGCTCCCTCCCCCTTTCACTGATACTGCCGCAGCAGCTTGTGAATTCGACTTCATTCCTCTTCCCGACTTCTTTTTCTTTGCTAGGACCCGGCCCCGGCGAACAAGGATGCGACCGAGTCGTGCGCGGGGGCGTGGGGCCGGGACGAAAAGGAGGGGGGGGGGGCGATATGGGTGACAATGAGGGCGTCAAGCTGGGTGTCGGTAGCAGAGATATGATAACGCTTTTGTCAGGTACGTGTTTAATCTTATTGGGACCTGCTGCCCCCCCCCTCCATTTCCCCCTATCCTGCTGCATACTCTACCTGCATCGCATGTAAGGCGACACGACATCCTTCTCCTCCCCCTCCTCCATCGTTCTCTCTCTCCCGCCCGCTCGGCTCGCGCACTCGCGTGATTCTTGTTTTTGTCGTCGCTGTTGTCGTCGTCTCTCGCTTTTATAACAGACTTTTTATCAGAGGGAATCCGTCCGGCGGTATACAACGCTTCCCGCCCAGTAATTGATCCAGCAGAGAAGGAGGGAAGGGACGCGGCTCGGAGAAGTGCTAATCCTAATTTGAATGGGGACTCAACTTCCCGCGCCCGACACACGCGCGCTCAATATGAATGGCCGCGCGCACATCTCATCTCCGCTTCGGCTGTAAGCAAGAACATAAGAAAAATGAAAAAAAAAAAAAAAATCATAAAATGACGGGCACATCCGTACTGAACGTGTACGCGGCCCGGGGGCTGTACGCTCACACCGTGGGAAGTGCAAACTCCTCCGGTCAACTCCTTTGGGGTCCAGAGCTCGCCCCTCTTCTCAAAGACCCCGCTATATGGTGCTCTGGGCGAACTTGTCGCCGCCGCGGCCGCGTCCTCGGAATGCAAACAAACACACACACTACCTACACACATACACATACAAGCACACACGCTCACGCGCGCGCGGGCGGCTCACCTCTGGAACCTCCGCCAGGTGTGCTGCCGTTGTCCTTCCCGTTCAAGTGCAACAACGGCCGAACTGTTCCGCTTTGTCGACGCACGTACGCGCGACAGGTACGGCTAGCGCCATCTGGAGGGCATCTGCATGAAGGAGGGGGGGGGGGGGCAGTTAACACCTGCGCGCCGATGATGACGACCCGCGGGATTCTTGCTCTTTTGGTCATGAGGAGCAGCGCTCCGGCCTATTAGCGGCCACGGCATCAAGAAGTGCCTATGGAGCAGAGAGAGGGGAGTTCCTCGAACCCGGTCGCGTCGTCCCTGCCCTACAAGGGCGTCGTCTGGTATGTAAGTGGACCGAGCGGGCCACGGCGGCGCCGCCGTCGACTCTCCCCCCGGCAGTCGATGGACGTCTAAAGCTTACCTCTGCCTTTCGCGGCGGCGGCGCCGTGGCCGCCCCCCAAAAATATACGTATGTATGGTGAGAGTGGAAACCAATAAGTGGTGTGCGGTGCTGCCGGCTGGAGTCGATATCGGCCTCCTGGAAGTTGGCGCTCGCGCTATTTGTGGGCGGCTGACGTGAGTGAGCCCTTGTTGGAGAGCTGCAGGCTCCGCCCGGCCGCCCCTGAAGCGCCCCTCAGCAGCCAGCCTGTTCAGCCGCCTCCTGCTGAGCCCGCCCGTATCGCGACCGTTTTGTGCTGAGCGATGTTGTGTCTCGCCGAGCCGGCACAAAGCCGTATCGGGCTCGCGGGGCCGGCGGTGCATACGGCGAATGGCGTGCGAGCAGCGGCGGCGCTGCGCAGCGCAGGGCGGCGGTAGTCATAATGTTCCAGGAGCTGCCTGCCTGGGGGCCGTTGCACTCCGCGGCGGCGGGCCCCAGACCAGGACGCCGACGAACGTGCTCGGGCCGGGCACCGGCTATCAGATGTGTGAACAAAGGCGCACCTGGGGTGCACGCCGGCCTGGGCCCGGCACCCACCAGGACGAGGACCAGAGCGGCGGCGGCGGCGCGGAGTGGCGAGGTGAAACGGCTCGCTCGCCCTGCAGGACCCCTTCCCCTCCCTTTCATATGTCAATGAGAGAGGGGGGAAGGGGACTGACCTTGGGAACGGCACGGTGCCCTGCAGGGCCTGCCCAACAACCGCTCTCTGCAAGTATGGCGAGAGGCAAGGGCCAGGTGGAAAAGGCGGGAAGGAGAGAAACGTGAGGGGGGGGG
>NW_026268261.1:14129-15903 GCF_000697945.3 Frankliniella occidentalis | reverse complement strand
GGGGGGGGGGGGTCACCCGCACCCGGACACTCATGGGACAGCACAACACGGGCCTCGGGGGGTCGCGGAACCATCTCGATAAGCTTCTGCTAAGCTTCATGCTCGGCGGTGCTCGGCTCGGCGGATGCGTCCTCGCCGCGGTGGTGTGCCCGCTCTGCGAGACCGGAAGCGTGGCGGGGCGTGGCGGGGCGCAGCCCCAGCACCACCAGGGTGGCACCGCAACAACGGGCACTTGTAGTGCTGCGCAATGCTGGTAGGGTAGGGCGGCAACGACGCGGCGGCGTCACGCGGGTGTCCTCCTGGAGGGACGTGTCCGTAGGGCCTGCTTTGACCTAGGACGGGGACGAACACCGTTAGGGCGCGGCCGCGCGGCGGTGGTGGCCGCGCTATGCGGCCGGCTCCACTCCACGTCGCCCATGGTTATCATCGCGCTGGATGCGACCGCAAAGCCCGGATCGGTTTTCATATAGCGGACGGTATGGATGGAGCTGACGACGACGGTGGTGGTTGGCCGGACAGCCGGACGGACAGACTGGCGGACAGACACTGCAGCGTGAGGCGCGGGGCGGTACGTGGCGGGGCGTGGCGTGGAGGAGGGTATCAGGTTCGGACGGCGTCCTCGCGCCAGCCCAGCTGAGCGTCCACGTCGTTCACGTCCAGCCAGACGGCGGCGGCACTGCTCCGTGTGCAAGCAGTGGCCGCGGCGCGGGGCTGTTGTTCCCGGAAAGTCCACGACGACGCGGCTGAAGCTTACTGCCGTGGGCGGCCGCGTAACCCCCGCATGACGACGCGTTCCCCCATGAGGCTTATACCTCATGACGTGTGACGTATACCCCCATCCCCATAGCGTGCCCCATGCCATCGCGTGGAATGCCGCTGCTGCTCGAGCTCGTCGCGTTGCGTCGCCGCCGCGCCGTCGTCGCCTGCTGGTGAACCTGAGGAATGACCGGGCAGGGCGGGGCGGGGCAGCTCTCCTGAAATAACGAATCCGCATTCCTCTCTCATGGCGGGGCGGGGCTGCATTGTGTGTGTGTCGAAGCGCAAAGCGGCGAAAAACACGGAAATTAATTAGCCGCACCTGAGTCGTCCAGAGGCTCGCGAGGTTTATAGTCGACTCGCGGAGCGCGGAGCCCTTTCGAACGGCCGGCGCGCGCAGCGTTGACACCGACTTCCCTTTCCTCAGCTGCCGCGCGCCGCGCCCTCTCGTCGTCGTTTTCCCATTTCTCTTCCGTTTGCTTTTCTTCCTGGTATAAGCACATTGCGGTGGTGCGGAGGGGGGGGGGGCAATTGAACGCTTTTGTTGAACCCTTTACGAGACGAGGCTGGTTGTTGTGGCGGCACGGCGCGGCACGGCGCGGTCACAGCGGAGAACCCGTGAGAAAATGGCGGTGGCGGCCGCTGGTGGCAGCGCGGAGCGCGGCGCAGCGAATGGCGTTCGGTTTGGTCCCGGTGCTGCTGCTGCTGCCGGCGGGCGTGGGCGGAAGAGAAGAGAGAGAGGGAGAGAGCGACGGACAGACGACAGGGAGGCTGTGTAGCTCCTGTCCACCACCACCACCACCACCACCGCCGACGCCGTGTAACCTCATTCTCTCTCCCTTTCTCGCAACCTCGCCTGCCCGCGAGTGTCGCTATGGGCGCACATTAGAAGGGCCCCGCTAATCCCTCAGCCGTGTGCAGATGTCGTGGTGGTGCCGCGAGTCGGTCGCGCATACAGCAGCAGCCGGCTACAGCACCGCTCCTCCTCCTCCTCCTCCTCCTCCTCCTCCTCCTCCTC
>NW_026268261.1:10762-14079 GCF_000697945.3 Frankliniella occidentalis | reverse complement strand
TCCTCCTCCTCCTCCTCCTCCTCCTCCTCCTCTCTGGACCAGGCTCCAGTCAGTCGTGCTCCAGGAAGGGAGCAGCAGCAGCAGTAGTAGTGGGAATGGCAGCTCATCATTAGCCCGGGCCACTTTGTGCCGCGGGACGTGACACAGCACCCGGGCGCCTTCTCTCACTCTCTCGCCGGCACCCTCTTTCTCTCTCTCTCTCGCTCGGCGGCGCCTCTCCCCGTGTTCATCGGCGCCCCGCGGTACGGTAATCACAAGCCGCTTCGCGCCGGCGGCGTTCGTCCCGGACGACAATATTTGTTCAGGGTGCTGGGTGGTGATGCTGCTCCGTGAGCAGGAGGAGGAGACCGTGATGGCGACAGTCGTGAGGAGCCGGGCCTGCTGGGGGGCACCCATGACCACGCCGCACCCTCGGCACGGCGCGGCACGGCGCCTGATCGTTCCCGACGACGCCCCCCGCACCTCGCGCTTCCGCCGGCCCGAGGAGGGCGTGGCGCAGGGGGCGTGGTTGTTGATGGTGGTGGTGGCCGCGGAGGGGGTCCTCGTGGGGGGTCGGGCGACGAGGACGCGGCGCAAACATTTGTGTTGGCTGAAATGAAGGGAGGGCCCTCTTCTCTGTCCGTGCCCCCTCTTCCACCACTCCTCTTTCCCGACTCTCCCGCCGCTATGAAGAGATCCTCATCACGCTGCTCTCTGCGCGCCCTTGTTGGTTTACCCTCCTTCCCGGGGTGGAGCAGGTGGAGCAGGGGGGCGGCCGAGGGGGCGTTGCACCCGAGTGCAGCAACTTCTTCCATGGGGCTGTCGTGCAGCGTTGAGCTTCCGGTGTCCCAACACCGTGTCCCTTCGCGGTGTCCCTCCGCGGTGTCCTTCGGTGGTGGCCCACGCAGCGTTCCATTTCGCCCTATCGGGATCAGGTGGTTCGTGGCCCCGCCTCACACTACCGATTCGACCCCGCGTGCCAAAAGGTGTCGGGTCTCTCAGCCGTCAGCTGCTGCAGCCGCGGCAGGCAGGCAGGCAGGCTGACTGGCTTGCGTGCGTAGCGGGCTGCCGTCCGTCAATAACTGGCGGCCCTCACGCACCCCATTATCTCCCCTACCCCCTCCTCCCCTACCCCAATCGCACCCTTCGCGCGCTGACACAGATATTTCTATACATGACTTTTGCCGAAATCCGTGGCGGCTTCGCCTTCTGACCCGACGCCGCGGGGTGCCACACAAATATGTCCGTCCGTGCGCTCCGACAGCTGGGGGGAGCGGAGTAGGGCAGGGAGACCCGAAGGAGGGGGACGCGGAGGGGAGTTGGAGGCGGAGGTGCCGCCGCGGGGCATCAGTCACTTGGCGCCGAGGAAATTTAGCGTGGAAATAGGGGCACCTCGGTGTCACTACGCGCCCCGATCCCGATAATGGATATCCCCGGGCGCGGCGGCCTCGAGGCGTTCCGCGGTAGCACGCCCCGCCCCGCCCAGCCCTGCCCCGCCACGCCCCGCCACGCCCCACCAGGCACCACGTGGAGACGGACGGGACAAGACAGAGCGGAGCTGACAGAGACCGCGGGACCGCGGTGTCTCTACCACGAAATGTACGAGTGCGCCACCCGCCACCCCTTCTTGACCTTGGCGAGATCAGCCTGGCCGGTGGTCCTGAGCGACAGACTCCTCGGCGACGCTCTCCTGATCCTTTAACGACCCACCCGCCCCGCGTGGCCGCCGATGATGGAGTGCCTCCTCGCGGTGCTGGGCCACGGCGCGGCGCGGCGCCATTCACTGGGTCATCAATGACTCGCGTTAAGAGAGTTTACGCGCGCACCGCACCACGCCAGTCGAGTCGGCTATTATTAAAACAACCCCCCACCCCCCACTCGCACGGGGCGCAAGTAGGCCGTCTTTCCTGACCAGAACACCACCACTGCGGCTGCAGCAGCAGCAGCGTGCCCGGTGCGTGGCCAAACCGAGCAGCTCAGCAGAGCGCCATCATCCGTCATTAGGGCGCCTCACCAATAACTCCACGCGGCGCGCGCACCGGGCCCGCGGGCGCGGGGCTCCTAAATAAACGCGTCGGGAACTAGATCAACAGCCCCGCCACACCTCGCCCCGCCCCGCCACACCTCGCCCCGCCCTGCCCCGCCCCGCCTCGCCCAACCGCGCGTCGTGTCTGTCACCCGTGGCAGATTTATCCCGGCGCGATTAAACACCCGCGGGCCCAACGGCGGGACACGGCGCCGGGCCTGTCGCGCAGAGATTGGTCGGAAAATTATGGAGCATCTCGACGGCAATCTTTTTACCGTCGCACCGCTATATGCCTGCCCGTCCCGGTGTCGCCTCTGTCGTTATCATATCGTCGGCCTCCTTTTCTTTTGACGAGTCTTTTGCGCGCTCGCGGTGACGGTGAACGGCATTATCGGTGTGTACAGTCTGCTGCTGCAGTAGCCTCGCGGCGAGGAGGATCGCGGCGCAGAGCCGATCGGGCGTGGATTATGGTTAGGACTTTGATTGGCCGTGGCTTTTATAACGGCAGAGTGGGAGGGGGGAGGAGTAGGGAGGAGGAGAGGAGGGCGCCCGTGCCGCACCAGCTACTTTACTCACAAATAACACTCCCCTCCTTCTCCTCCTCCTCACCCTCCTCCTCGCCCTTCTCTGCTCGCCTGCTGCTGCACTTCGCGCATTTCTGTCATCTCGCTATCGCGACCGCGCGGTCGTGTGTGTGTGTGAGGGCCGTCTTTGTGAGCTTGTGTGTGTGTTTTGCCGATCGCACGCCTGGGCTGTCTGTCGTGGCGCCGCCGCTGGCGGCTATGGGACAGGGTCTCTCTCTCGCCCGCGTCGCTTCGCGCTCGCGGCCAAATTTTCATGGCGCGTGACGGACTTGAGGGTTATGGGGACGCGGTGTGTGTGTGGGGCGAGTGGGGCAGCGGCGCGGCGTTGGTGTCCGCGACGTTGGTGGCGGCCGCGGTGTGACCGAAATGTGACCGCGATGTGACCGTCCGATAGGAGAGGGAGGGAAGCAGCAGGAGAGTCATTAGACAGCCAGCGCGTTACTCTCCGATTGCGAGGGGTGGTTGGTGGTGGTGGCGATGGAAGAACATTCGTGGTTTAGTTGTCTGACCGCCCTATATCTATCGGTGGTGTCGGCGCTGCTCTGGTGGAAACGGCAGCATACGGTGGTGCAATAACGGCGCTGTGCGAAAAGGAGGAAATGCGCGCATCCCCTGCTGCAGCACGCGCCGCGCGGCCCTACCCTCCTGCCCGCCAGTACTATCTGAACCCTCGCCAGAGCAAGCTCCTTTGGGTCCCGGGTGCGGGGCGGGGCGGGGCGGGGCGGGGC
>NW_026268261.1:3678-10712 GCF_000697945.3 Frankliniella occidentalis | reverse complement strand
CTCCCTCCCTCCTCCCTCCCTCCCGGGTCCTGCCCTGCGCGGCCCTCCCCCTCGCGACCCGCTTGTCAAAACAGCCCGGCGGCGCGACAGGCCAGGCCAGGCCCCGCGCGCACCCCGCAGCACCCCGCCAGCCGCTTGCAGAAAATTTCGCGACCCCAAACGGCGCGGCGGCGATGGACGCCATCACCACCCACACCCACCCCCTCCCCGCAGCGCCGCCGCGTCGCACAGCACACCCACCCGCCCTCGCTTCGTACATAGAATGTGCGAAATACGGCGAAAATAGCGCACCTTTGCCAAATGACCACGCGTTGCGCTCCTCTTGGAGGTCGGCGACCCCGCGGGTCGTGTTGGCTTTAAAGTGAAGGGAATGACAGGAGGGGCGCGTCTGACTCTGCCGCCGCGGCTGAAGTGTCTGAGGCTATGACAGGCGTGACCACGTATCCCGCCGAGGAACGTGACAAAGGCCTCCTGCTGGCGCTGGCGGACACGGACTCGGCGCCGACATCGATAGCTCGCTCCTCTTCGCCCTCCCTCGACGCCACGACGACCGCCACGGCCCGCCACACGCCTGTTTGTTTGTTTTTAAAATATTTGCTCACGGCGATGAGCCTCTGAACGACCCCTTGAATTTATGACAAGCGTGGCCCGACCTGCAGGGAGGAAAGGGGAGGGAGGAGGGAGGGCAGGGAACCCCTTCCTTCCCCTCAACCCCCTCCCGACGATGCGTCTTATTATACCGGTATACTGCTGCAGCACGCCTGACCCAGTGCGCTGCACTTCGCGCGTGTCGTCTGCTGCTTAATCGAAAACCAAATTCTTTTATTTTTCCGCGTGATTGTGTGTGATTGGCTTGACGTGTTGCGGTGTCGTTGCGAAACGGGAGGGAATTCCGCGGTTAAGCCTGGCAGTAATTGGAACTCCTCGCGCCTATGATGTTAGTCTTTATTCGTGGGGCGCCCCCCCCCTTCCTTCCCTCCCGTCTTATTCTATCTCTATCTCGCGTCAAATCCGTGTTCCGCACCCCCCCCCTCCGCCCCCTCCGCCGTCTTGACTTTGCCCCTCTAGGCGCCCCTCCGGGCTTGCGCGCGTTCTTTTCGGAAGCATCAGTGCGTCTTGTTGTTTTTGTCGTTTAACCCACCGCCTCCGCTGCACCAGCCCCGCCACGCCCCGCCACGCCGCCCGCCGTGGAGATTTTCCTACGTCCGCCCCGCCTTATGCGGCTGGTTATCTGGGTTTGTTTCTATCGACCGGCTGCTACGTATGCGTGTATGTGCTCCGAGATAACCGTGTGGCATGTTTGTATACAGTTCGTCGTGGGGTTTGCTTTTGTTGAATGAAACGGAAGGAGAGGCAGGCGGGGACAACCGGAAAGGTCTTCTTAGATTCGCCCGCGCGCCCCGGCCCCGAGGCCGAGCGAGGTCCCTCATGAAACTCGTGGTGCGTTCAAGTATGAAAGTAAGTAGGCGTCCCTTTTATAACTTTTGGGCTGTTTTCGTGAAAGGGAATTTCCCCCGGCGGGAGCCCGAGTAAGTGCCACCGGGGCGGAGGTCCGCCCCCGCGCCCCGCGCCCCGCGGCGGGCTGCCCCCGCTGCCCCCGGCCCGTCACCGCCACCGCGCGCGGGGCCCTTCCCTTCTGAGCGGCCGTTTTATTTCCAAAGCGGGAGCGATGGTGGGAAGATACGCAGCCGTAATGGGCGTCTCGTTGTTATCCGTTTTTGATAAAATGGGGGGCAATTTGGCGGTGGGGGAAGGGGAAGGGCGAGGCCCTCAATTTTCTGACATCCGAAGAAAACAAAATGTATTCTGTACCAGCCATCAGTAGCATGTTTTATATTGTTATTATTGTTTGCTTCTCTTATGCCGTGAGCTCATAATTTTCTATAAATATATTGCCCCTCTCCAGGTGTGGCGTGTGAGCGGGGAGGCAAGGGCGCGCGAGGCTGATGGCGGCCTTTTCCGCTGATTTGAAACTCAAGCCTTGAATATCGGGTTGCGCGCTGGCTCTCCCGAAGAGACCGGGGCGCTGACGGGGCTGGGCGGGCGGAGAGCCGCCCGCACTTTGCGTCGTGTGTGTGTGCGTGTGGGAACTCCACCACCATACCATGCCTTACCACGCCACGCCAGGCCGCCGGGCGACTTTCTGTCGCCGGTGCTCGCCAACAAGGGCGTGGTGAGGGCCATACTACACATGGCTCACCCACCAGGTGACGGCTTTGCCCCTCGCGCACCCCGTAGCTTAGACTGTACCGCCACGCACGCGCGCGGGCGGGTTGCCTACTCGCTTAGGGGCTATGGTCGGGGAGGCTGCACTGCGTGTCGTGCAACTACGAATGTTGCACAGCAGCTAGAGAACCCGTCATCCGTCTTGAAGGATGCGGCCGCGAATATCGGACTTCGGAACTTGTCTATGTGTAGGCTGTATCATCAGTTAATTAAAATGCATTTTATGCGGAAGACAATTTTCAAACAATTCATACAAAATTCTTACTAATTTTTATTTTGTGCATCTGCTGTACGAGTGGATACAGAGGTGCGCGAGTACAGGAGTATTTCATACTCTGTGGCTGGGACGGGCGTAGTGGGGCCGGGCCGTGGCAGCACGATAGCCAGTGAAGGTATGATGCGCCCTGTCATGCCACCTTGCTGCTTGCTTCAATTCTGATTTTATTTTTCTAACGCCTCCCTCTCTGAAGTCGTCTGTGTCGTGTCCGGCCCGCCCGGTCCCGCGCTCCGCTCCCCGCCGCGCCACCGTTCCCCGGAGAGTGGCCCAATAATGCTGCTACTTGCTACTGCTCCCGAGTGTTACGCCGGAGCGAGGCGAGGAGGGCCCTCCGCGTCATCGTGGCCAGCGCCGCGACCACCATCGGCACCGACCAGCCGGCCGCATTACCGATTGGCCATGCGCGCGACGGCGCGTGAAGGCGGCTGGGTACGGCGGCGCCCCCTCCCTCCTCATCCCCCCCTCCTCCTCCGCATGATCCAACGGCAGCGGTCTAGGACCGGAACGCGTTCATGGAACAGTAGCAACAGCCCCCCCAGCACAGCCAGCTAGCGAACCCGTCATCCGTCTTGAAGGATGCGGCCGCGAGGCGGCGCGCGGCTTCTTTCGGAATGTACTTTTTATGCTCGCGTATACTCTACCCTACGTCATCCTCCTCGTCCTCCTCCAATAGCGCTGATCGGCCGCGGGGCCATTCCCCTCTCTTCTCCCTGCGCCGCGCGGGTGCAGCCAGCAGGATGGCATGGCCGTACATTACATCCCATTACATTTTGTGCGTCGTGCCCACCTGCTTCGTCGTCGCGACGCGTCGTGACTCCCGCGGACCCGGGGCTGCGGCGCGGGTGCTGAACTCACCAGGCGCACTGGACAGCGAACAGCGTGCGCGGTGGTGGCGGTGGTGGCCTGTTCTGTTCCCCCCCGGCCCCGGCCCGCCCCGCAGCCTGTGCCTGTCCGCACGAATAACGTGTTAGCGGGGCACTTTGTGGCGCACGGAGCGGTACGGCACGGCTACGGCCACGGCCCGGCGGGACGGGCGCGTCAAGGAAACTCCTTGTACGGCCAGCCTGTCCGGCGGTGCACCGCGCGCCGACGCGACGTCCACATGCACCTGCTGAAAGGCGACAAGACCGAAGACAGGAGCGCGACCCCGTTCTTTGCGACGACAGACGCCAGTCTGGCTACCGTCGCGAGTCCTAGACCTCTCGACTGGCAGGGCAGGGCTGGCTGCTTTGTTGCTCCTCTAGCTCCCCGTCGTGGGCGGGGCCGGGGCAAATCGGGGAAGTCCAAGTCCTCCCACCGCCAGGAAGATTGAATTCACATTGCGGTTCGCTGCGAGCGACGAGTATCCTATGCATGACACTGCGGTCTGCCCGGGCCGTACCGGGCCGTTAGTGCAACACGTCGACGCCGCCGAGTCCATATGATCGGCGACGGCCAGGGCCGCGATCAAACCACATAAAACGTAACAATGCCTGCCTGCACCACTAGCCTCGCCGTGCGCGGCGCGCCCGCGCGCGTGTGTGTGTTAGTGTGCCGATCGGTACGTCCCGGCGAGGCCCATATCGCATGAAGAGCGCAACGCGCAGTACCAAAAGCCCTTTCCCTCCTCTCGAGTCCCGTTGCGGCTGCTATGGCTGCTTTTGCTATTATGACGTCGGGGCCGGGCTGTCCAGGTCTGCAGACTCGGATGCGATACTACAGTCACCGTCTGTTGTTGTTCTGCCTTCCAATCGCGGCACTTCCCAGCATTTACCCACGCCCTCGCAGCGCGCATTTGATGGTTCTTGCTTTGTTGTTCGTGTTTCTAAAACTCGTCTGTGTTGCTCGTTGTTGCAGGGATGGCGCCGTCCTCATTGTTGGCGTGCATGTCGTGCCTCGCGGTGTTCACCGTCGTGGTGGATGCCCGCGCTGCTGCCGCCGGCGGCGCCTCGGTTGCGGCCCCGGTTGCGGCCCCGGTTGGCTCTCCCGTTGGCTCTCCGGTCAGCGTCCCGGTCAGCGTCCCGGTCAGCGTCCCGGTGGTCGGCGCCCCCGTCGGCGTCGTGGCCGCGGACGCGCGCGACCGCGTGCGTCGGGCGCCCGCTCCCGCACCCGAGTCCGAGTCGCTGGTGCTGGGCATGCCCCCCAGGAAGGGCGTGAGCTGCAAGTACGCCCCGGTGTTCGGCTACCTGTCCGCCGACTGTGCGGACCTCGGGCTCGAGGGCATACCGCCCCTGCGGCCCGGCGTCGAGGTGAGTGAGTGCCGCAGTGCAGCCGCGGCAGTTGGGTTGCCCACCTCGCGGGCGGGCGCGCGCCTCCACGGCTAAGCGACCTTCCAACTATCCATAACCGCCCGTCTCCTTGCCCGCAGGCGCTCGACATGTCCGACAACAAGATGAAGTCCGTGCTCAACAGCACGTTCGCTCGGATCCCTAACCTGCGAATCCTCTACTTGAACGAGAACCGCATCAAGGTGGTCGAGGCCGGCGCGCTCGTCATGCTCCGCTACCTGGAGGTGATAGACCTGTCGGGCAACCGGCTGCAGGCCATCCCCTACGGGCTGATGGAGCTGCCCCGGCTGCGCAAGCTGTACTTCGCCGACAACCTGCTCGGGAGGCTCGACCCCTCCTTCGTCTTGTGAGTCGCGCCTTCGGGCCTTGGTTGCTGATTGGAGTTGTTGTGGTTGTTGAAAAGTGCCCGTTTGTGACGATGGTGTCTTTGATCGTGTCCACAGCGCCAGCCCAACGCTCCAGCTGCTGCAACTGTCCGAGTGCAGCCTGCCCGAGCTGCCCCTGGGCGAGCTCCCCGAGCTGCTCAACCTCAACGTGTCGTACAACGCGCTCAGCTCGCTGCCGCTGCACGACCTGTCGGCGATGTGCCGCCTGCAGTCCCTCGACCTGTCGCACATGTCCGAGACGCTGTTCGAGGAGCTGGACATGGAAGAGGCCTGCCAGTGCCAGACTTTCATGCGGTGGGCCAAGTTGCGGGGCATCGACCTGGGGCGGTCCACCAGGATCATCTGCAGGAACGATACCAACAGCGCAGGTAAGGAGGTGGAGCATCTTTTTCCGATACGTGTTGTAGTGATGGCGATGATCGTGATGCACTAACGCCGTGTCCCTGTGCTGTCCGCAGACGACCCCTACATGCCCACCTGCAACGCGACGCAGGTGCAGGCGGTTGCCCTCGAGATGCACGGGCGGTGCGTGAAGGCCGAACACATGGAGATGCGCGCCCAGATGCAGAGCTGGTGGGTCATCGCCTTCTGCGTGGCGGTCTCCACCATGTTCGCGTTGGCCGTCGTCCTCTGTTACTTCGGCCGGCGCAACGCCGAGCCCCGACACCACAAGGTGCCCGTCGTGGTGGTGACGGACCCCGTCCACGCCAACGGCGCCGTCCCCAGCGCCCACCACCAGGGCCGCCACAGCCGCCACGGCCGCGGCGGCGGGGGGACGTCGTCGCCGGACGGCAAATAGCACAACGCCAAGGCCAACGCGGCGGGGGTGGGTGCCGCGCTGGCCATCTCGGACTTCCTCATGGCAGCCGACATACTCCACAACATCGCGGTGCTGCGCGGGCAGATCGCGGCGGAGGCGTCCCGCGACCCCTCGCTGCTGCGGTTCGCGGCGCGCAACGGCCACGACCTCAGCGACATGGGTGAGGCCGGCTGCATGGCCATGTCCGCGGCCGAGTGGCAGCCGCGCGGCTCTTCCAGCGAGTCCGGGGCCTCGGGCACGTCCGGGGACGACGACAGCGTGGCGCGGCGCGCCCGCGCCCTCCGCGACGACATGGCGAACCGGCGGCGGCGCGACATGCTCGGCGGGTACCCGCACCCGCGGCACCCGCCGCCCCCAGTGCCGCAGCCCGCGGCGCAGCGCAGCCCCGTCATCCTCACGAGGGTCACGTCGCAGCCGAGGCCCACGCGCCTGAGCACCCTGGAGGCCAGGCAGCGGGAGCAGCAGCGCGAGCAGCAGCGGGAGCAGCAGCGGGAACGGGCCGCCTTCAGATTGGCCAACGGCCGGGTGCGCTTCCCCGAGTACGAGCTCGTGGAGCAGGACGAGCTGGACGAAGGGGAAGTGTCGGACGACCCCTCCTCCAGCATGCTCTCGCAGATCCTCTCCATCAGATGAGAGCGAATGTGGCGACTGGAGTGGTCGCCGTCGAATGTCAAGTGACAGGAAGGGGTGAGCCAGTGCAGCGGGTTCCTAGAGGGACACATCTAGGGCCTGCAGCTCTTTAGTACTGTCTCACCCCCACCCCCTCTCTCACACGAACTAGGCTGGCCTCAATTCGTACTTTTGAGGGCCACTTTTCTTCTTCGTTTTATGAAGAAGACAATCAGTGGTACTTCAAAAATGTGATGCTGTGAAAAGTATCTGTATGTGCTGCTCATTTTATGCACCTGACTTTGTGACAAGTTCCTCTTCCCATCAATGGCAACTATTCAGACTTAATGACTCATTTTAACTGTACAAAAGTGGGTTTTTGTAGCTCATGTGTTCTGTTATTTATTTTTCTTTGGTTTAGTTTTCCCTTGGGGCATTTTAAGATGTCA
>NW_026268261.1:0-3359 GCF_000697945.3 Frankliniella occidentalis | reverse complement strand
TTTTTTTAATTTTGTAAAGTTTTGTGAAGTCAGTTTTAATGTATTCTGATATTTGAGTTGATATTATGATGGGGGTTTCCTTCTCTTAACTGTAACTCCTGTTTCTCATAATGTTGCCAATACCAGATCAGTTAAAGACTGGTAAGTTCTTTGTAGAGTCCAGAGATCAACTCTTTAATTTAATTCCATGTGAGCTGTTACATCAATGTAAACGTAGATGTCTCCTGTACTGATGTAACAGCTCCCATGGGATGTATAGTATATATCGTTTTGTGATTCGCTGTTTCTCTTGTGGATTATCAGCAAACTGTGTTTTCATTCCATCTACTTAATTAATTTAAGATTTCTATTAAGACTAAAAGAAAAGGGTATTTTCTAGGATTTTGAAGCAATAATAGCTCCCTGATCTGATTGAATTCATATTAAGGATGACGTCCTTAAAATTTCATTACCTTGTACTTACGATTGTGATAAATTTATCTGTTGTTGGATATAAACTAAAATCATTGATTGCTTGTGAAGACAAGATTTCAATCAATTTTCATTCCTTATACCTGTTTGAGTGAAATTTAAACAAAGGTGATTTAATCTAGTCTGGGATAGATACTTGGTAGTTAAGTGGTAATATCTGTGTACTTAGGAACTTAAATGTTACCCTTTCTTTTTTAATGTGTATATGTGCCATTTTGCATTTATTTAGAACCCCAGAAACCTATGAAGAAATTTGTTGTTGGCTCAGCTTTGCTTTGCTGTGAAGATCCTTGAAATTAAAAAGAAGTATATAAATCAAGGGGCACTAATTAAACCCGTCGCCTGAATTAATTTCCCCTGCAATTTCCTGCACTTATGACACCGAGGACCAGCACCAGCCCTCATTGTTAAT
This sequence comes from Frankliniella occidentalis, assembly GCF_000697945.3. Taxonomy (NCBI): domain Eukaryota; kingdom Metazoa; phylum Arthropoda; class Insecta; order Thysanoptera; family Thripidae; genus Frankliniella; species Frankliniella occidentalis. The sequence goes on along the minus strand of NW_026268261.1, from coordinate 2,476 downwards.
CTCTAAATTGGTGGCACTGGAGCGCCTGGCTGGTAGGCAGCCAAACGTACACCGCGACTCGCCTCTCGCCGCCGCCCGCCTGCACGATAGGCAGCCCAACTGGCGCGCAATGCCCGCATCTTGCCTACAGACTGACAGCGTCGTCACCCGTTTGGTCGAACACACCAGTTAAAGAGCATTTCTCGCTGACTGTGTGGCGGTCATGGTTCGTCCGAGGTGGCCTGCTGGTGGTCCAATGTCCCCGCTGTCCGACGCGACCCGGGGGGAGTGCGACACACGCCTTCCGTCTCTCTCGAGCAAAACGCCTCCTCCAGTGGGAGGGACGCGCCTCCAATATTTATAATGAAAAGGCGATAAACTCCGCGGGAGGACGTCGTGCGGCCTTCCTTATCTCATCCCTTATCACTGGCCGCGATCGCCGCGGTGCGCGGGGGAGGCCTCGCTGCTCGCGGCTCGCGTGATGCGCGCGTGTTCTCACGGCGTCGTGTGTCATTCACTTCGCTCGAGAATGACACGACCGGCGGCGAGAAGAGGAGGGGAAAGGAAGAGCCATTAGCCCTTCTGAAGCTCGCGGATTATTTACAAGCCTCTCCCAAGGCCCTTGTTGTGCTCGCTGGCCGCAAATGTACATTTGCATGCCGTGGCCGAGAGCCGACGCGAGAATAAGATATGCATAATTTTGGGGCATTTTCGTTTTGTTGGGTGTGAATAATTCTCGCAGTCGCAGGCTCCAGGTGTAGCGGGTGCGGCCGCGGCGGCCTTGCTTGGACCAGCGGCGGCAGCTATTCATGCGGGTGTGTTCAAACGTTTTGTGGCGTCGCCGCGATTGCATGTGAGACGACCTGCAGTTGTTGAACCGACGTCGGCGAGTCTTGCACCGCGGAACAGCGGCAGCGGCAGGGGAGGTTTCCAAGCGACAGGTGCGCTGCAGCTGCAGTCGCGGCAGCGGCGGCAGCAGCTGCCCGCGACTGGACGACGCAGGAACCTGACCCTGAGCCTGAGCACGGGCGCCACCGGGCACTCCGAGGTGCGCGATCATACATGGAGGAGAGTATCCCACGGCCTCGACCGCGACGTTGCTCTGCGCTGCGCCGCGCCGGCCAAACGCACGCCGCCGCCGCCCGACGCCGTCAGCGCGTTCCGGCAGTTCCGAGCAGATAGCCTCCGCTGGTGGCGGCGAGGGAAGCCCCAAGTCCCCAAGACCGCCCCGGTTCACTACCAGCATCCCCTGCGCTCACGTCGGGCGACGCCCGCGTCCTCCGCGGCGCGAGGGGAAGCCTATAGCCGCAGCAGCGCCTCGCGGTCGCGCCTTCCACGTCCTTCGCGGTGGTCCAGGCAGGCGTGGCCGCTGCTCCGACCAAGGAAGGATAATGAGCTGGGCCAGTGAGAAGAGGAACCTCATCCCGCCGGCTAAAAATTAGAGAGGAAAAATGACATGCCGGGTGTGTCCTTGGTTGTGGCACCTGCAGCCCGCGCGGTGACATGCCTCGCGCGGGTCCTCGTGGCACCTGCAGCCTCCCTGCCTGCAGCCATCGCTCCCATTCTATGCAGATAGGTCTCGACTTGCTGGGACGCTCAGCTATGCGGCCCGCGGGGCGTGGGACAAGGAGATGATGGGCCCTCCTAGCGGAGAGCAGTCAACGCCCGGGCCGCGCGACCATATCCCGCACCGTTCTCTCCAGTCGTCATCAGGATAGTGTGCAGCGAGGAATTCCGATTCCGTCGTCGCGCGCGCGAGGGGTCAGAGGGGGGCATGTCACCCTGCCAGAGAGAAGCTCATCAGTCTCCGCGAGACTCGCAAGAGAGCGGCGGTGACGGCTTGCGGTGAACGTCTCGTTGTGCAGGCAGCAGGTGCCACGCCGCGCCGCGCCGCGCCGCGCCGCGCCGTGCAAGTTCAAGGCCAAGGGAAGAGACCCCGGCGCCGTACGGCGCGGACGTGTCCTGTTTCGGCTTGGTCGGGGGCTTCCCTCTCCTTGCCTTACCTTACCTCACGGCACCGCGCCTTACCCCTTTCTCGCCCGCGGTCCAGGCCCAGGCCCGGCGCGGAAGAGCCCCTCTGGCCGCTTGGTTGTCGGGTCGCCGCGCGGAGACAATGCCCTGGCCTGCGCGGCCCGGGAGGCCCCCGGAGGCCCGGAGTGGAACCGCTCAGAGCGCTCCGCGCGGCGCTCACTTCCTTATCTAGAACCCAATTAGGGTGACGAGACGAGAACGGCGCGCGCGCGCGCAATACCCCACAGTCATCGGCAGCCATTGGCCTCTGCTCCGCCGAGGCTCTCCTCTGCTTCTCCGCGCCCCGCGGCCCCACCCCGCCCCGCGTGCGGTAGGTAAAGCCGTTTGCGGGAGCAGCAGAGGCGCCGCGGGAGGTTTGTCACGCTGCCGTCGCAGCCGCACGACGCGACAAGACAGACGAGGAAACAGACGACGACGCGACAGTCAATCGGATCAGAGTAATTGAGACGCGCGACCGCCCCGCCCC
>NW_026268260.1:23245-24156 GCF_000697945.3 Frankliniella occidentalis | reverse complement strand
CTTCGTATCCAAAGTAGTAAAATCCCCATTGTAAGTCTGGTTGACGTGTTTCATATCCACCACAGTAAATTTGAAAGTTGTTATGGTGGTTAGGTATTCTTGGTATCCACAGTGGTAGATTTAAAGGGAGGTGGCAGAGGGTGTTTCTTTCGTATCCACTGCAGCAAATTTGAAAGTGGTTGTGGTGGATGCTGCATGATATGCACAGTAGTAAATTTGAAGGGTTGAGGTGTGGTATTTTGTGTACATTATAGAAAATATGAGATGCTTTGCGTCCAAAGGAAATAAATGTGTTGGAAATAAAACTACTATTGTAACTTACTAATTTTCGTTTATTAAATCCAATAATACATACACCAGATAGTAGGAGCTCGCTGAATCATGCCTGCGGAGAGCATAGATAAGTCCGAAAAGTGTGCCGCAAAATTGGGAAAACAGGCCCAAGCGATAGGCCTGTTTTCCCAATTTCGTGGCACACTGCTGTCTACCTTCCCTTCACTCCAACTCATTTTTCGGGCGCCAGGCGTCGCCCCCCGGCAAGAATATCGGATCTCAAACCATCCGATCTATATAGCAAATATATAGCAGATCGGATGTTCTTCAGCGGGGCGGATGCAGATCGGATATTCTTAAACTACCGGTTTTAGATCCGATATTCTTGCTGGTGACCGACGCAGGTGAATCCGATTCCCGCCCGGTGCTGGGTTCAGAAACCACAAATCAAGAATTGCTTCGGGATCATCCACAATGTACGCCCGTCGTTCGCTGTTCAGAAACAACCGAGTTCAGTCTGTTGGTGTTAACACAGCGCCTGATAGGCAGGCAACATCTTGCCTGTCGCACATGTGTGTACTGTGGGCTGGCCTACCTTAAGCCTCGCAGGCGCTCAGCCCCATACCTCGCCGAATGAA
>NW_026268260.1:20355-21115 GCF_000697945.3 Frankliniella occidentalis | reverse complement strand
CATTTCCTGAAATGCAAGCAAGTTATGTTTTTAGTAAGAACAGAAATAACAAGTTAGTGAAAAGGGAAGACTTATTACCTAGAACAACAACAATTGGTATGTTGTCTTTGGGAAGCTTATTGGACGCTTCTATTTCATCAACACTAGTAGTTTCCTGTAATTTAAAGCACAATCTGGTAAGGTGGGGTGAGTTTAGCGTACGATTTAAAATTGTCATCCATACGTAGATGGAGTAGTAGAGAATTCACACAAAAACTTACTTCAAGGTGGAGAAACAATGCTGAAGATGGCACCTCTAATTTGAGGAGGGCACTTCTAACCACTGCAATTATTGTCTGGCTTTCTGTTTTCTCTTTGATCTGTAGGTATTTTGCCATTACTGATCTGATGCTAGCAGAGACTTTTGCAGCTTCTCCCTTACGTTTCTTGTTCCCCTCTGCCTCAAAGTATTTGGCCAGTTTTGGTAAATAATCAGTCAAATGTTTATCAAACTCATCTTTTTTCTTCTTCATAAGCTTAAAAAAGTGAGGTTCAAGCACAGAATACTGCAAGAGAAATCAGAATTAAAGAGATTTCGGCAATTAAAGTTGAAGCAGAATACGATGTTACATATCCTGGGTTCAGGCCTTGGCAAGGCTCACTATTTAACGGAATTATGAAATTTAACTGTGAATAGAGCATAGAGAGAAAAATAATGTTGTACAATTGTTGTACATACCCTGCCAAAGTATGGCCAACGATTCATAAAATCAGAAATGTG
>NW_026268260.1:14398-15260 GCF_000697945.3 Frankliniella occidentalis | reverse complement strand
CCTTAACACCATTGGGATTAGTTTCCAGTTGCTTGACACAATTGTCATAGGACTCTTTAGTCCTGAGGGGTGCAACACTTTTTCTGACAGAGCGTTGAGGAAAAAGCTGTGCTAAGGGAACATCTTCATCATCACTGCTAAGATAATCATCAGCTTCAGTATCTTCCTGGTCATTTTCAAGGGGTTCTGCATCATTTTCATCGTTACTTCCATCATCATCGTCACTGCTAACTTCTTCTTCTGACTCACTCATATCTTCATTAACTTCATTATTGTACCACCTGGCCAACCACTCTGATCTAGATTCCTCACAATAGCGACAAAAGTAAGCTGTCTTTGAAAAACTCTCCACAAATCCACCGATAGTGTGACAGGCAAGGTTGTCACCCAGAATTAATGCCACAGAGGCTTTCACATTTTCCCCTCTGATATTAAGACCATCTTTTTCAAGGGACTTCAGATCTTCGATGAGGGGTTTCAGAACATTCTCCAATCCAAAATACGATACGTCTTGCTCCTTACAAAGCATAACGAGTTGAATTGGGTCCACCTTTGTTCTGTTCCAAGGCTTCAAATTTCCTAGTGTAAACGCAAAGTGGCTTATTTTGAAAGTAGAACTTGCTGGTCCAAGAGCTTTAGCAAGAGTTACATCGTCATAGTAAAGTATGATTTGAAGAGCAGCAGGGTCCTCCCTGAACAAACTGTGTTGTAGAAAAGAAGTTCCATCATGGATGTCACGTAACAGAGATGACTGCAAAACAGGTTGTCTTTGCTTGCTTTCTAGGTACTGCTGATACACTGAGTCATCCTCCATCATCCATTCAATTGACTTCTTAACTGGCACGTAGTGATACTTGCATTC
>NW_026268260.1:9149-9428 GCF_000697945.3 Frankliniella occidentalis | reverse complement strand
ATACGTATTCTGCGCGTAATATCTTTATGTAGAAGTATTTTACCACGAGCCGGGGAGGCGTCAAAAGGCATCGTGGGCACGTCCGGCAGTGTGGGGAACTCGTACTCACCCTCCTAAGTAAGTAGCTGGGCCTAGTTTGGGGTATTACCTTTCGCCGCATTCGGCACCCCATAATATGCTCCCGGCCGACAGAACGGCCCGTGTACGGGGGGTGGGGCCGAGCGGGGCTTTCCAGGATGTCTTTTTACCTGCTAGAGTGATGAGTCGTCTCTACTGCCC
>NW_026268260.1:2912-3691 GCF_000697945.3 Frankliniella occidentalis | reverse complement strand
GACTGTCTCTTATAAATAGTTATATATGTTGTCTACTCAACATCATTGGAAAAGAAACGCCATCTTTTGAGATTAAATACTTTGTTTCAAGACAAGGTAATATTTTTGAATACTGAATAGAGACATAATGGTAAGCAATAGTCAGACATCAGTCTTGGCAGTTTTACTACTGTGGATACAAAAAGTCATCAGCGAGCAACAAGTGTTGTAAATATGATAACACACATGTTGCAAATTCACAATAGCTTTTAAATAATTGAAATTTGATAAACATTTACTATTTACAAATAAAGACAGTTTTGGGGACTGTTTGAAAGGACACATAACCTAATCCACTTACCCAAACATTCGCTCCACAAACAGAAACTTCGACGAAGTTTCTTAGTCAACAAGCAGGTTAAACGAGAAGCCGGCTTGAGGGCCAAAATTAGAACGACTCATACTTGATGGGGTATTCTAATGTTAAACCGTCCTCTTTTCTGCGCAATTTCATTCGAGATACTTCAGTCTTATGACAAACACTGTCACCTGCGGATACACACACTACTACCAACTGCGGGGCTGCCTTGGATTGGTCTCTAGCATGGAGTATAGCCGGACTGATGGCTGCTGTTACTTTGCCACCGCTCCCTTCGTCCCGTAATGGTGCAGGGTGCGCACGGCACCTGGCCGACGACAAGTCCATCGTGTCGAAGTTGGTGCAGAGGCTGGCGACGGCCACGCTCCACGCCCCGGGCGCGCGGCGCACCAGGGCGCCGACGAGTCCGTCGTGTCGAAGT
>NW_026268260.1:0-337 GCF_000697945.3 Frankliniella occidentalis | reverse complement strand
CAGAGTACAACCGGAGCCGGAATACATCGGAGTACGTTGGTGAACAATCGGAGTACCGCCAAAGTTCAACCGGAGAACGCTCAAAGTACAGTCGGAGTACACCCGGAGAACGCTATCAAGCCTACACATGAGAACGCGCGTTGTCGACCCCTTGAGTACTAGTATAATATACCGTGATACATTATGCTACTACAGTGTGCTCGAAGAGCGTAAGTCTAGCCACCATATTACGATTATTTACCGGCGCCGGCGGCGCCACGCGTCTTTATCACCCCGGCTGTCGTCGCTCCAAACTCTCGAGCCACGAACATACGAAATAATACTAATGTGGAAACGA
>NW_026268259.1:12492-14063 GCF_000697945.3 Frankliniella occidentalis | reverse complement strand
GGGTCAGGTGAAACCCTATGAACCCTACTTCTCACCAGCCGAGGCGAATCCAGTGTCAGAGCAACCGCGTCCTCTGCAGGGGCGTAAGTAGCGTGACAGCCTATGTCACGTTCCACTCATCAGCTGTCTGTTGTTTAATGTTATTTCTTTGCTGAAAGTAGGGCTTTACCATGACCAGACCAAAACCGTGTTGAACGCCAGGTAGCGCCAGCGCTCCGATAGGGTTTTTTGAAAAATAGGGTATTTGCGTCTGTGGCGATGTCAGTTAGGCGACCCACATTACACGCCTGTGTAGCTTTTGGACTAGCTGACAGGCGTTTTCGAAATAATTTGAATTTTGACCACAATCGCGTCAGCACTACCCGGCGATTTTATCTGTATCACAGCTGATTACTCTTGAACAAAATTTTTCATAAACAAGCAAACTTAAAATTAGAACGATTAGCAAAACTATTATCCTGGAGTGTGATGCACGAGGTATTTCACATAGGCCATCGATAGCGAGTGCAATGAACGAAGTGGCGTTGCTCACCGCATACGCCTTGTCCTTCAGGCCGTAGCTGGCGTCATGCACGCGCTGGCCTGCGATGCACATGGGCACGAAGAACACAAACAGGTAGGGCAGGCAGGATAAGGCGTGAACGTCGACCTCACCACTCGCGCTGCTGCGCACCACAGCTACAGTGCTCAGCAGTGAGAGCGCGAGGCTCCCCAGGAGGTATAGGGGCAGAAACAGGCCAAACATGGCGTTGGCGTGGCGGCAGGCCGCCAGGAGCGAGACATGCAGGCGCACCGACCGAGTCGTGTTGCCGCAGCCCTGAAGCATGGTCACAGAGCACTCAAGCACTGAGCTGGAACAGCAGAATAAGTTTTTAGCACCTAGAACCTTTCAAACCAGGGATGCGTAACTTATTAATTAACTGCCCCTAACTCTATTTTAAAAGTTGAAGCAATAATTTGTACTTTTTAGCCCGCCCTTCTGCTTTGAAAAAGCTATCCAGCGGGCTTATGCAAACGACCTCGTGTCTGTCTGTCTGTCTGCCTGTTCCACTAGAAGGAGATGTGCTAGAGACTTGAAATTTTCAGGGTATCTTAAGGTCTACTTCTAGAGAACGAAACGCCTACGGCAAATCCTGGCAACCACCCCTAAGGGTGTGAATGGGGGTATCAAAGGTTCAAAAATTCTTCCAAAAAGTAATTTTTTTTTATATACCCCTAAGGGGTAACTCGTCAAAATAGAGCCCTGTGGGCGAAAATTTAGTCCGTTTTGCTCTACCTCTAACCGTTTAGGCGCTAGAGGGTCTTTTTCGACGAAAAAAAGCTAGAAATTGCCATAGTGAACAATAAGTCGTAATAAAAGGCCTAAAAACCGCAAAATAGAAAGGAAACTGTCCCCCCACCCCCTAAAAACGTTTTCTAAGCAGAAGGGTGGGTTTTAGTCGCGGTGCTTCACCGTTACATCCCTTTCTCGAGTCTTTGGGGAAAACTCAAAGGCGACGGGTTTTAAGCGGGCCGAAGGCCCGCTACATCATTCGATCATGTTCTTCAGCAAATCGCGTGACAGAAATGGT
>NW_026268259.1:11969-12442 GCF_000697945.3 Frankliniella occidentalis | reverse complement strand
GAGAACGAAACGCCTACGGCAAATCCTGGCAACCACCCCTAAGGGTGTGAATGGGGGTATCAAAGGTTCAAAAATTCTTCCAAAAAGTAATTTTTTTTTTTATATACCCCTAAGGGGTAACTCGTCAAAGTAGAGCCCTTTGGGCGAAAATTTCGTCCGTTTTGCTCTACCTCTAACCGTTTAGGCGCCAGAGGGTCTTTTTTGACGAAAAAAAGCTAAAAATTGCCATAGTGAACAATAAGTCGTAGTAAATGGCCTAAAAACCGCAAAATAGAAAGGAAACTGTCCTCCCACCCCCAAAAAACGTTTTCTAAGCAGAAGGGTGGGTTTTAGTCGCGGTGCTTCACCGTTACATCCCTTTCTCGAGTCTTTGGGGAAAACTCAAAGGCGACGGGTTTGAAGCGGGCCGAAGGCCCGCTACATCATTCGATCATGTTCTTCAGCAAATCGCGTGACAGAAATGGTCGGGCCGC
>NW_026268259.1:10053-11919 GCF_000697945.3 Frankliniella occidentalis | reverse complement strand
GGCATGATAAAGACGAACACTGCAATAAAAAAATGGAAATTGATGAAATGAAAGAAGAGGTCAGGGACCAGAGACAACCCACTCAGGAAAACAATAACTAACCTCACTCCTCTGAGGGGCTAAGCTCGGGCACCGGGGACGGTGGCAACATTAGTCAATTTCAGATAAATGCCACTTAGGTTCAATGAAAGGGTGTTACAAGGATATTTAGGTATTTAAATGGCACTCAGAAGTTGGGTCTCTTGTATAAGGGAAAGTCATATGTTCCATTAGTTTTGTATGCGGATGCTGATTATGCTAATGCTGTAGATAGAAAATCAGTGTCAGGTTACGTTATTGAAATGTTTGGTGATCCAGTCATGTGGGGAACCAGAAAGCAAACCTGTGTGGCAACATCGACAACTGAGGCAGAGTATATAGCTTTAGCGACGGGGGTTGCTGAATTATTGTGGTTAAAACAATTGCTATCTGAGCTAGGTATTAAGTTTACTAAAAGCATCCCTGTCTATGAGGACAATACTTCTACTATTTCTTATCTTAAAAATTGGGACTGTAAACGCCTTAAGCATATTGATGTGAAGTATAACTTTGTTAAAGACTTAAATTTCAAATATATTATCAATGTTCAGTATCTCCCAACGCAAGAGCAGAAAGCCGAGATAATGACGAAGGGACTCTCAACTGAGGTATTCGAGAAGCACCGAGGAAACTTAGGAATGATAGACTGTTAATAAATTGTATATTATTTATCTTTCTTTTGTATAGTTTTATATTTGTGAGGATGCAACCTATTTCTGTATGATTTATATCTGTTGATACCTGTAAAATTTGTATGTACTATGAAATTGAGGAGGGGTGTTGAAATACACAATTTCCTTGTACATAACTATACACTCTCCTGAGGACTGCTGCCATCTATCGGACTCTATTGAAACTATGTCGCCCCTTATTGTAGTTTGGGTAGTGACCACTTAAGCGCGCTGCTGTAGCTGCAGTTCTCTGTATCCGGTTTCCACTCTCTATAGCTCTCCAGCTGTTGTACTGTGTGGACGTGTGTTTACTTGTGCTACAATTCTGATAATACATTCGAAAATACTGAAGTTGAACCCTTGGTTAATTATTCCTCAAACCCCCCTTTCCTGGCTGTAAATTACAACACAGTAAACATGGCCAGTAGAAAAATAACAAACCCAACAAATGAGGATGTTCAGAAGGTCAAGAAAATTCTTCGCTATCTGAGTGGAACAACAAAGCTTGGTATAAGATTCTATGGTGATGCCTCACAGGAAATGCAATATTTCCATGCATACTCTGATGCTGACTTTGCAGGGTCAGGTCATGAAGAAAAAATGAGACGCACAACTGGCTTTGTAATCTTTCTTTCTGGAGGTCCGCTTGCATGGGGCTCACGTCGACAAGACATTGTGGCTACATCCAACACTGTTTCTGAATATGTTGCGGCTGCCGAATGTTGTCACACCTTGGAATTCCTAAATGGACTGATGAAAGAACTGACCGGACTCGACATTCCAGCCAGGCTGCACATTGATAACCAAAGTGCAATATGTCTCATAAAGTCAGGTCAAATGATCAAATTAACAGCAGAAGACATATTAACATTAGATTATATTTTATTAGTAATCTTCACGAAAAAGGTTTATTCAAAATCAACTACTGTCCATCCGAAAGTCAAACCGCTGACATCTTTACTTAACCCCTGGATTCAAAGAAATTCTCAAACCCAGCAAATAATTTTGCTGATACAGCAAACTAGGTAGATGTACGCCAGACCACGTCTCGCGTAACAGGCTTCGCGATATCTCACGAAACACTGTTGCGCTGCGGCGCGCCTGGCATACATCTACC
>NW_026268259.1:4478-4903 GCF_000697945.3 Frankliniella occidentalis | reverse complement strand
GGGGGGGGGCAAAGAGGAAAGAGGTTACCACCCTACCAAACAACCATCTGGCCATCGTTAGTAGACCTAATTTTTTGAATAAACACAATAAATATCAAGGTCAATTAGGACACACATTTTTTTTTTTTTTTTAGTATGGATCTTTGTTTCTGTTTGTGGATTTGCCTTTTATTTGCCTTACCGGTGTTTGTACTGTCACTCTGTTTTCTTTTTAATGTTCAAAAAATCTTCATGTCAAATTCCTTACAGGTTCGAGTGGGTGCTTTGCGCGTGTACTCAGAAACGGCACTAGGTCAATTTGTGTTTTAAAACCATGTGCGGGCACTGACCATGGCAAAATGAACAGCAATGGCCAGGTTCTGGCCATGGTTTATAAAACAATTGCACCGTGGACAGACGATTTCATGGGCAAGAAGGCTTCCATG
>NW_026268259.1:0-503 GCF_000697945.3 Frankliniella occidentalis | reverse complement strand
CAAACGTTACCGAACATTGTCTGTTTTTAATGTGTGTGTATGTGTGTGTGTGTGTTAGAGGGTGGGCGCGTGCGCGCATGCGTGCGTCCGCGAGGGAGGGTGCGGTCCGACTGCCCGGGTTATGGAGCGAAGGCGATGCGGGTTTTAATATCAAGCAAGGATTCTGTGAACTAGTACAATCACTGTATTACGAAGAAATTGGATGCACGATAGGGTGATCAATCTGTAATCACTCACAAGGCAAGTAACAAAAAGTTTTGAAGTACTTACAAGAGTACATAACTTTACTTAAGTCAATTTTTTTTCAGGTACTGCTGTATCTTTTAAAGCTATGTTAACATTCATTTCTATACATAATAATATGTAATATAATTTTATAATATACTATGGAAGCTCTTTAATATATACTCTATACTATTTAAGTATCACGACTATCACAATTTATAGGTTTTGACTATAGGCAAGGACGGGCACATAATTCTGTACACTTTTGGTTTCTCTTA
>NW_026268258.1:20591-21132 GCF_000697945.3 Frankliniella occidentalis | reverse complement strand
GTAAAACGTGTGCTGTCGTAAATTTACAACTTAAATTATAACTCGAATTTACAATTTTTTTTTGTAAATTTACGACGATATTTTTCACAATGGATAGTAACAAGCAGCAGGCCAACCCCTCCGCCGAACGAAGTGGACTCCAAATGGGGACTGAACATTTTGATACGTAGGTTAGATGTGTTCTTGTGCCCTTCTCATAAGATACAAGTTTGTCTGTGGGGAGGTTCTGCCTACGCTAGGTACAAATGTTTTGTCTGTAAGATCGATACAAATCTGATTTAGATGTTTAAGTGCACGACGGGCAGGCAACTCCGTGCGGCAACAGCTGGGCATTAAAATCTTTCTTGTAAGTTTACAACGAAAATGCAGTTAACTTTGTTAGCGACAGGCGTAAGGGGGCAGACCTGTCATGATGAAGCACTGTAAGTGCATAGGCTCGGTATGTATTTATTATTTTTTTGCGGGGGGGGGGGAGAAAAATACGAAATTCAGCGACATGGATGAAATACCCTCTTATTGGTAATAAATAAAACTACAATTT
>NW_026268258.1:14830-15226 GCF_000697945.3 Frankliniella occidentalis | reverse complement strand
CCCTAAGACCCACCTGTGCGCGTATGGCGCCATGATGCAGTCTGTGTACACCCACAAGCACAAGGTAAGATAGTCGAGAGTAAGCTGGGTTGCCTGCTACGCCTGAGCTGAGCGGCTCGCGCGCCGTGTACTAGGCAACCCTTTTCACTCCGACATTCAATCTTTAATTCTACCGTTTGATTGCCGTGTTCACCATGTCACACGCTTGTTTAGGTGACTGCGGTGTTGGGCAAGATTGGGCGTCACGATCTCATCCCAATTCTAGACGAAGACAATCAGGACCTGACTGATTTCCTTCTGCCACTGGAGAAATGCGCGGACGTGCCCGCCGGATGCCTTTCAACTATTAAGAAACATCTGACTCCAGTTGCGGAGGAACCCCGCCTGATCCTCGAC
>NW_026268258.1:12417-14105 GCF_000697945.3 Frankliniella occidentalis | reverse complement strand
TAGTAGAGCGTGGGGGGCGCGGCGCCGTGGCGCTGGCACTTGGCACTACTTTTTTGACTCAACACTATCGGCTCGTTTCTATAGCACCATTTAGAGTTCATACGCGCACTTGACCTTCCCACCTGTCATCTGCCGGCACCGGCGATCAAATCAGTCGGTCAGTGTCAGTGGTGCACCTGTGCAAAGTGTGGGTGATAGTGTCGTGTGTTGTGAACTAAGTGTGTAGTGCTGTGAAGTGGTGTGTGACGTGGTGCTAAGTGTGTGTGTGCATGGCTGGGAAAAAAAGGCCTGCAACTGCCCCCGTGGCGCGCCGCCCCGCGCCCGCACGTGGTGCGCCAGTTGTTGGTGTTGTGAACCCTGACCCTGCTGACCCCGGCCCCGGCCCGGCGCCGGAGGCCCCGGGTACTGCTGCAGTCGTGGACGTGCCCCCCCTCGTCCCACTACAAGTTCCTCCTACGGCAGCCAAACCTCCGTCGAAAAAGAAACTTGCTATTCAAAGACTCCGGGAGGTGGAGCAGAAGGTGGCGACAGGTGTCTACGAAGTGACAAAAAGGTCCGAGGAGACTGTGGCGGCGGCTGAGGCGGCGGCAGCGGCCGGCCAGCCGCTCGAATTCAACATATGGATGCACTTTGAAAAGGTTGTAGAACAACATGGCAACATAAAATTAGAAGTGGGTGCAGTGCAGTGCGTGTCATGCAAGAAGTTTTTTGCTTTCGATTCCAAAAAAACTGGTAATTCCTCCCTGTCAAACCACGTGAAGAACACGTGCCCCAAGAACAAACCCGAGAATGTGCTTCCCTTTGCCCCCCTCCCCCCTCATGCCAAGGACATATTCGTAGATAAGTGTGCAGAGTTTGCTGCGGGGACCCTTAGCTCGTTCAACCATGTCACAGACGACCGTTTAGTGAGTGTTGTGCAAACTGCATTGGACATAGGATACCAAAGTGGCCGCGTGGGTGGGGGCCGCATCGATGCCCGCGAGCTAGTGCCGCGCGACGACGGGACGGTTGTCGCGCACCTAGGGAAGATGTGTGACAGTGCTAGGGCCGAGGTGATGCTGCGGGTCAAAAGGGCAATAGCCGAAAAGAAGTGCCGCTGTACCACAGACATGTGGACCGATGATCATAACAAGAACTCGTTCCTAGCTGTCACTGCGGGCTTCACAAGCTCGGACAATACTGGGCAAGAGTCATGGTATTTATTTATGGAACAGTTCCCCAGCGTTATGACAAAGTCCGGGGTCAACATTAAAAATGCAATTTTCAGAAAAATGGTTGACCTCGGCATAACTGCCGAAGAGTTTTCTATGATAGAATGGGTGACTGATCGGGGAAGTAACATCATTGCTGCACTGAAAGACTATGCGCGCGACGACTGTGCCGCGCACTGTATCAATACCGTCGTAAAGGGCACCATGACCCTGTCCTTTCTGGAACTTCGCCAAAAAGTAATGAAGAATTCCGAGGCTTTTGATACAGTGCGACGCGTGGAAGAAGTGGCGCGCGCAGTGAAGGGCGCTCCCATGTTGCGAAACCTCGGGTTCAGCATGCAGAAGTGTAAAGAAGCCATCTCGCTCCCTAAGACCCACCTGTGCGCGTATGGCGCCATGATGCAGTCTGTGTACACCCACAAGCACAAGGTAAGATAGTCGAGAGTAAGCTGGGTTGCCTACTACGCCTGAGCTGAG
>NW_026268258.1:6628-7261 GCF_000697945.3 Frankliniella occidentalis | reverse complement strand
CCTTGCGCTACGGGAGATGGGCAAACCCGCTACAAGTGCGCCCAGCGAGCGCGTATTCAGCTCTGCGGGCTTCGTCATGCAGGCACGGCGTAGCCGAATGTCTCCCTCCACTCTAGACAAAGTTCTCTTCATGAAGTATTACCTAGCTAATAAAGCAAAACTTAGGATGTAATACGACCCGTTCACTCATTTGTCTATTTCACACACACACGCACAGACACAGTTCGCTTTGATTATTAATTATCTAATTTGTACATCTTCGTTTACTATACGAGGGAGTAGAGCTGGAAAAGGTCGGTGGTTATTTCAAAAGTTTATGGGCGCTCCTACAGCACTACCCGCCTATCGTGCGTGTGCGAGAGCGACGGTTTACGCGCCGTGCGCCTAGGCAACCATTACGCGGCCCGTACTCTCTGGCTGCAGCGCTGCAGCCGCTGCAGGAGGCGGGCGAGGGGAGAGGGGGGAGAGAGAGGCGGGAGCGTACAGCGTCGGGTTAGTCGGGTTGCGCTGGACCCGACGAACCCGAAGCCATCGTCGGTCGGGTCGGCTCAGGCACAGTCCACTGTTGCCCGAGTCGGGTCGGGTCGGGTCGGGTTGAGCGCTGGACCAGCGCGGGCAGCGCTGCGCGCAGCA
>NW_026268258.1:1160-1668 GCF_000697945.3 Frankliniella occidentalis | reverse complement strand
CCACTACTTACATTTAGGAATATTCTGCCTTGAGCGTGCGCTGCAAGGAGAGCGAGCGCAAACGTCTCTGTGGCCGGGTGGATACAGTGCCTGTCTGTGGAAACCCAAGTCGACGAAGTGCAGCGGTTCGATCCCCGCTAGCCGCCTCTTTTGCCTTTTGACACACACAAGCTTTAGGTAAATTTGTTGTTTTTTAGCCGTAAAACGGACCATTTTTAAGCGTGAAAGAACGACAACTTTAAATGCATTGCAACGATACGCAAGAAGTTCGCCTTCTTGTCGTTATCGCGTCCTAATTTGGTTGTTAATTTACCGTTTTGTAGTCGTGATTCGTTTCGCAAATAACGACAAGAAGACGATCTTTGTACCAACTTTTGTTCCACAAGGGTCGATACCTATAGTCGGTCCGGTATAAGCTGATTTTCGGGGCGCGCGCTTTGGCCGCAAAGTTGTGGCCACATACACGCTCGTGCATTCCTCCGCATTTCAGCCGTACCGGAATGCTTTA
>NW_026268258.1:0-365 GCF_000697945.3 Frankliniella occidentalis | reverse complement strand
GCCAGCGAGGAGACAGTGCGGGCCATCATCTCTGCCTGCGTCGTGCTCCACAATCTCTTCGTCATGAACGACGAGAACTTGCTCGACGCAGAGAGGTACGTCCCGGACGGGTACGTCGACCGCGAAGTGGGTGGCCGCCATGTGCCAGGAAGATGGAGGCTTGACGTGGACCCGGATGAGGACCTGCTGCTTCGGCCCTTGGGGGACGTGGGCGTGGACCAGGACAGGGGAGAGCGCTTCACCGAGGAGCAAATCCATATGCGGTCAGGCGCCAATAGGGTGTTCCAGGCTATCTAGAACGGAAGTGAAAAAGAACAAACTCACCGATTAATCTGTTTCCGTCTGCTCAGTATGAGAAATTGCCA
>NW_026268257.1:14205-14713 GCF_000697945.3 Frankliniella occidentalis | reverse complement strand
CTGGTGCGTTTTTTAAACTACGAATGTCAAAATAGGCAAGTTCGCAGCCAAAACGGGAGTTTTTTCACCTTATATGTTATGTAATTTCGATATTACGCAGCGCCCCGGATGCGATGGGGCCTTTTGTGTAAGAGAAGACATGCTTCCTGCTTATTTTGCCGTGCCGGACGGTATGATACCACGCCGCGTAATTTTTTAGGGATTATTTGAATGAATCAATGCAGAAAGGGGTAGTTTGAGGAAGACCTGCACGGGGTAAATTGAGGATAGGCCAGCCCATGCTATAGCGTCTGGCCGATAGGATTGCCCCGCTGGAAGGCAATATGTTAGTAGGATTGAGGAACGTTTAGTTTTTTGGCTCTAAAAACGAAACTATTTGAGCTACAGATGTGCAATTTTGACTCAGTGAAGGTAAGGAGGCAATGCCTTGACGCTGTAAAGCACGATACCATGCGATTCATTGACGAAGAGCAAAAGGCCATTCCTCAAACTGCCCCACGGCGTTCCT
>NW_026268257.1:9967-10270 GCF_000697945.3 Frankliniella occidentalis | reverse complement strand
AGGTAGATGTATGCCAGGCGCGTCGCAGCGCAACAGTGTTTCGTGAGATATCGCGAAGCCTGTTACGCGAGACGTGGTCTGACGTACATCTACCTAGTTATTGGCTGAGCGATTTGCGAAGCCCATTACTCCACTGACCGTTAAAGTTTCAATATGTTTGTTTGTGGGTTTGTCCGCACGATAACTCGAGAAGCAATTGAGATAACGATCTGGGAATTTCAGGGACGTTTTGAATCATAACAAGCAGGCCCGCCCTTCCGCCAAACGAAGTTGCCAGCTCCGCTTCGCTCCGCCGGGAACTCC
>NW_026268257.1:9063-9577 GCF_000697945.3 Frankliniella occidentalis | reverse complement strand
TCCGTTCGGCAGGGGCAGGGGCCGGGCCTGCTTGGCCTGCCGGCGGCGATGGTCGGGCCTGGGGCCCGACCATTTCTGTCACGCGATTTGCTGAAGAACATGATCGAATGATGTAGCGGACCTTCGGCCCGCTTAAACACGTCGTCTTTGAGTGTGCCTCAAAAACTTGAGAAAGGGATGTTACGGTGAAGCACCGTGCATACAACCCACCCTTCTGCCTAGAAAACGTTTTATACGGGTGGGGGGAGAGTTTTCTTTCAATTAGCTGTTTTTAGGCCTTTTACTACAACTTATTCTTCACTATGGCAATTTTTAGCTTATTTTCGTCAAAAAAAAAGACCCTGTAGCGCCTAAACAGTTTAAGATAGAGGAAAACGGACGAAATTTTCGCCCAAAGGGCTCTACTTTGACGAGTTACCCCTAACAAGGGGGCTTAGGCAAGTGTAAATTCCCGATCTTGCCCAAACTCGGTATATTTGTTTCTTATCTATGTTGATGACGACTGACGGTAGTA
>NW_026268257.1:3679-4028 GCF_000697945.3 Frankliniella occidentalis | reverse complement strand
GACGGTGGGTGAAAGCGGTGCGTTTGTTCAGTTTTTCGTCCTCTTTCACATGCCGCAAACCGCAAATCGCTACCTCTTTTCGTTCTCGAGATAAAAGGTAAATACCTCTACCGGGTACCGGCTTTTCAATTGAACGCTCCGCGTTAGAGTACCGCTCGTCGGAATGGTGCTCTTGATGGCTCGTATATTCCGTATTTACCAGCTTGACATTTTGGTCAGGACACATTTTTTCTAAAATGTACCCTTTTCCCGCAAACTCGGACTGAACGTCTGCAACAAGAGGAAGACCGTCACTGCAAAGGACATCCGTCTTCATTTCTCACACAAGGAGACGAGATGGATGGTGGGT
>NW_026268257.1:1525-2429 GCF_000697945.3 Frankliniella occidentalis | reverse complement strand
TTCCATTGACGGACACGCCGACGTCAATGTTGACCAATCAGCGTTCAGCAGAAAACAGATCAGGCAGCCATGCGTTTCTTCTACTGTTTTTGATTGTTTTGCAACAGCATACTCTCTTGCTTGTGGCTGGCGTACTGCGTAATAGGCTTCGCGTGGTGGCGTTCTTTAGTTGAGACACCTGGTGACTCGCAATTTTGCGTATCGGACATTTTCACTATAATCGTTAATCGGAGACACTCATTAATTAATAAAGCAAATAAGGCGAATAAGGGTGAGAGGAGTGGAAGCGGTTTGAAGTCACGAAAAATATGGTGTGTGAAAATACACCACAGGCCACATCTCGCGCAACAGGCTTCGCGATTACTAGCGTAGTAATTTTGCCAATCTACGGTGCGCCACGTGTCGCATTAAAGAAGCTAGGCTTGCGACGCTGGTACACCACTGCAACAATAGACCATTTCAGTGTTAGGTGATTAGGAGAAGAAAAGAATAACAAACCGGAAACGCATTGCCTTCTAATCGGCCCCTACCCTCCGCCCCTCTTCACCCTTCGCCCAACTGTTTCCTGTTTCGGTTATTCTTTTCTTCTTCTTCTTGGCACCGAAACTGAAATGGCCTATTGAGCATTCCGGTAAAGCTAAAACGCAGAAGAATGCGAGGAAGAAGAAAACGAAAATCAGTATGCTTTTACATGGAACTTCCGTTTTCTTGTTCGCTACATTCATCTGCATTTCAGCTTTACCGGAGTGCTTTATTAACTGTCGTCAGATTCTCTTGCCTAGCAACATGTTCGGGGTCGTCAGTGCCGGTTTGAGTTAATGTGCCAAGGGAACAATTTTATTGTGCTAAACACTACATAGATACAATGCACTTGCATATGATTTATCTTTCTTTGGTTCAGGCT
>NW_026268257.1:0-300 GCF_000697945.3 Frankliniella occidentalis | reverse complement strand
GTATAGGTCAGACTGCAAACATTTCATCTTTTAAAGTTAAACTGTTTGCAACTTACACCTTTTTCCTTCATTTCGGTGAACTTGGGCGCTGTTTCGACATCTCATTCGCAGTGTCTTCTTCCGTTGGTTGTTCCACTTGTTTCGGTTAACTACTTTAAGAGTAAGGGAGTTGGTACGGCATACCTGAAGAGTGTTCATGCTTCGTTAATTGAGAGTTTTGAATTTTGAACATCACTGTGCCGTGTCAGTCGTCCATCGTTGTGACGCGTAACAGGTTTTGCCATAGTCGTCCTGTATGTT
>NW_026268256.1:15927-16355 GCF_000697945.3 Frankliniella occidentalis | reverse complement strand
AAGTTAAACAGAAAATAGAAAAGCAAGATGAAAGATTTTAGCTTATTTGTTGGTGCCTCTTAATTTATAGGGAACACTTGTTTCCGCGCGTTAGTTCAAATGAAACAAAGCTAAGTTGCCTTCATTGCTGGTTTGATCGGGTTAAAGCGTTTCGGGTGTGCTGACCTCAGGTCGGTTCTATTGTCGTTTCAAGTCAAGTTTAAGCATGCCTCTTGCAAAGGCTGGTGAGTGCACGTGCACGGGCCAGCAGAAGACAACCTCGGACTTGGGCGTCGGCCGAGCCCCTTTCAAATTTAAACATAAACTTGTCGAACGTATATTGTCCACACCAGGTGGACGTGACGCGCTGCCGCGCGCTGCTGGTTTGAACGCGTTATGTGTCCGGTTGACAGCCTGGGCCGCGGTCTTTGGCGTTATCTGCCGCTATG
>NW_026268256.1:14137-14904 GCF_000697945.3 Frankliniella occidentalis | reverse complement strand
AGAAGGCGCTGTTCGAGCTGTTCCACGAGCACAAGGACAAGTACCACCCTGGCGAGGACATCAACCTCATCGTTGACCAGTGAGCCCCGCCCCCACGGGGCCCCACCCACCTCGGCGTGCTCGAGAGCGCGCCGGCCGCCAAGACTGAAAGACTGACTGAGTGTACTCTCTGCGGCGCTCTGCCACTCGACGAGGCCGCAAGTCCCTGCCGGGCGCCGGGCCCTGCCCAGTGGCGCCGGCGGGCACCATAGCGCCAGGTACACCGAGGCGCCGCGAAGTGCACGGGAGGTGCGACGCGACGCCAAGCCGCGGAGAGAGAGACAAGTTGTTGTGTCGGACTCGCTGTGGTGAGGCTGGCCTGAGCGTAGCGACCCGGTTTGGACCCGAATCCAAACCGAATCCTAGAGCGTCTCAACCCGGACCCGAACCGAAACCGACTCTTCCTCACCGGACCCCCTACGACTTCCCCTCTCACTCCCCCCGCTTCACCTCTCACCTGCGCTCCGCTCGCACTCACTACGCTCCGCCACACCAGTGCTACGGATTCGGTTGAGATAGACCCGAATGCTGTGGTCGCGTTCGAACCACAATGGCTGCAGCAGAAGAGTCGGTTAGAATCGGTTCCAAACCGGGTCGCTTCGCTCAGGCCAGCTGGTGAGGTGCCGCGAGACGGCGCCGGCAGCCGGCCACCCAACCCACACGGCACCGTCCCGCACTGCTCTCTAGCGCAGCACAGCGAGCGCCCGAGAGGCGGGCAGCCCACCCGC
>NW_026268256.1:13369-13747 GCF_000697945.3 Frankliniella occidentalis | reverse complement strand
CACCCTGGCGAGGACATCAACCTCATCGTTGACCAGTGAGCCCCGCCCCCATGGGGCCCCACCCACCTCGGCGTGCTCAAGAGCGCGCCGGCCGACAAGACTGAAAGACTGTCCGTCAAGTACTCTCTGCGGCGCTCTTCTGCCACTCGACGAGTCCGCAAGTCCCTGCCGCGGCGCCGGGCCCTGCCGAGTGGCGCCGGCGGGCACTATAGCGCCAGGTGCACCGAGGCGCCGCGAAGTGCACGGGGTGTGCGACGCGACGCCGCCAAGCCGCGGAGAGAAAGACAAGTTGTTGTGTCGGACACGCTATGGTGAGCTGCCGCGAGACCGCGCCGGCAGCCGGCCACCCAACCCACACGGCACCGTCCCGCACTGCTC
>NW_026268256.1:8148-8403 GCF_000697945.3 Frankliniella occidentalis | reverse complement strand
GGAATACTTTGTACTGTAGTGGCCACGACTCCTGGTCGTTGTAGTGGATTAGCTCAAACTGGTGGGGTGGAAGAGAAGGTCGAGTAAACGAAACAACCCAAACTTGAAACACACTCAACATGCGGGGTCAGATCCACTCACCAATCCCTGGTTGATGAAGTACTCGAAGAAGTACACAAACGTGAGCGGTACTATGAATTTGAGTAGAGGGGGCACGTCGCGGAGCTTGTCCAAGAATGAGGCGTTGGTCGCCTG
>NW_026268256.1:5728-6665 GCF_000697945.3 Frankliniella occidentalis | reverse complement strand
CTTCCCCTCCCTTCCTCCGGGTCTCCAGAATCGTTCAGGACCCGGTTACGCCACCCTTTCAAAATGTTCAAAATTTTCGAAATATTCTAGAAATAAAAATTCGATTTGATGCAAACAACGACATTTGAAATACTGTCACACTTCACTTTTGTTTGTCATTTTCTCCCCCCCCCCTCCCCTCCCCCCCCCCCCTATCATTTTTTTTATTTTTATCTGAGCGGAAAAAATCTTTCCGTGATTTTTAGGCAGTTATTCTGCTATAAATGTCGGTGTAGCACGGGGCTCAATTTGGCGCCGCGTTTTATTTTCCGATCTTAAAGTCCGTTGACACCGCCTGGGCTCCGCCTGGGCGACTCTGGGGCTGGGGCCGACCGGGCGGGGGTCGCGGTCGCGGTGGATTATAAAATAATTATTGTTCATCACGCCTCCGAAAATAAGCAATAAACACAAAAACAAAAAGTGATGCAGTAGCTCTTGCTTCCGCGCGCGTTTCTATGGCCCGCTCGCGCTATCGCGCAGGCCGACGACACACGACACCCCAACCCAACCCTAACCTACTCGCGGCAGGGTCGGTCCTGAGCTGTCGGGAACGTTTTGTCCCACATTTTCTAAGGCGGTGAGTCTCAGGACCCCCTAGCAACCGGCAGGCTGTTGTGGGCTATTCGCTCTTGCGCCCATGCTTCAACTTGGGCGGAGGAGCTAGTAGCCCCCGCACCAGCCCGCAATTCTGGAGGCACTGCTGTGCAGTATGCCGACCGAGAAGGAAGGCCTCCGGGGCCTCCCCGTCGTGGGGGGAGCTCCATCCGGCGGGGTCCGGAGCCGTGCGGAGCTGTTCTGGTCAGAACTTGGGCCTCTGGCTCTGCGGCGACTCGCGGCCGGCACCTGTCGAGCACATGGCGAGCACATGGCGCGCGGGTGGTGGTGGAGGGGGAGGGGG
>NW_026268256.1:0-497 GCF_000697945.3 Frankliniella occidentalis | reverse complement strand
CCCGCCACTCCCGCCCGCCCCACCTCTCCCAGCCCCGCCCCGCCACCCCGCCCCCACGCTTCTAGCGGGAGCCGGGCGGCGAATGGGTGGCCTACCTCCCGGGAACGCGACTCGCAGCGACTGGCCGCGGCTGCTAACGTCCGCTCGCTCCGTCGCGCGCAGTGCAGCGGCCGCCCCCGCGGGTAGGCAGCTTATCGCACACCACGCGGCAGGTAATCGGAAATAAAAGTCAGCAAAAACAGAGAAAAAAACACACACAGCAGAAGCAGCGGCAGCTGCAGACGTCACGACAAGACACGAGGCGGACGACTCGAAAAACAATAATAAAGGCGGAGGTAAATGGCGCGAGCTGACAGTTACTGACACTTGGGTCCCGTCCCGTTCCGTCCTGTCCGTCCCGTCCCGTCCCGTATCCGTCGCACGCGCTCGGCTATCACTGAAATAGTTGCACCACCGCTTCGCCATAGCTCCGCCCGTGCCGGCCTGTGTCCACTGTC
>NW_026268255.1:21443-21783 GCF_000697945.3 Frankliniella occidentalis | reverse complement strand
GCGGCAGCCCCCTGGCCCACAGCGGCAGCCCCTGGTTCTCGCGGACACGTTATGGCGAGCGGCCGGCGGCGCGTTAATTATCACAGCACGGCGCACAACATAATTTAGGCCGGAGACAGCTCCAACATTATTCGAGCAGGCGGCTGCTGCCCACATTCATCAGGACAGTATCGACCAATCTGGAAAGGCGCAGTCCGACACTTTCTCATCTCGTGAGTCTCGATCCCGAGACGCGCGCGCCGCGGCCGCTACGCGATGTGCGACCGCGCGCGAGCTGACGCGCCCGGGATCACCATCACGACAACCATCACGACCTGCATCGTGCGGCCGAGAGAGAGAG
>NW_026268255.1:17417-18223 GCF_000697945.3 Frankliniella occidentalis | reverse complement strand
GAGGCCCCCTCGTCTTCCAGCCCGCGCGGCCCCCAAATTGAGCCGCCGAGTTGTTCGTCACGTATAATCCCCCGCGCTGCTCCGGGGCCGGCGGGGCGCGCCGACATACCTCCCGAGAGACAAATGGCATATTCGGACAGCGCCTGGCAGCCCCATTCTTCCATTGGCTCTCCCGTTGAGTACCCATTTGTACCGAGCGATGAAGCCGTCGGGCTGCGCCGGGCACCCGTCAGCCGGCCGGGCCAACGTAAACTACAAAGCTGCGCGTTTAAAACACGGGCTCGACTCAGCTCTCCTCTATAAGGTAGCGAACTGAAGAGCGCCGTTGAAGAGCCGTATTCTCTTTTCGTTTTTTCAGGGCGTAGATCGAGCAGGCTCGGCTATGGGGCGGCAGCAGAGGGGGTCGACGCGGCTGGAAGGCACCCTGGCAGGGGCCTGACCCGAGCAAGAACAACCACGTTCATGTTGTTCATAACCGCCCCACCACGCCCCGCCACGCCCCTCAACGGGGGCCCACCGGGAAGATTCATTCCCCTCCCCCCTCTCTTTTCCCTCCCCTTTCCCCCCCTTCTCCCTCGACCCCGGCTACAACTCATTTATGATGGGATGAAGTTGTGAGTCGGCCGCGTTCCTGCGGACACCAGCTATCAATCTCAGGTGGGCCGACTGCGTTGGAAAGCGCCCGCGAGAGACAGAATAACACCGAGCTACCCCGGACGCGGCCCTCGGCAGCCATACCGAACACGAACTGAGCGCCCAGAATGCGATCTGTGGACCATGATAAATGCAACAGCAACTATAGTAAT
>NW_026268255.1:13920-15107 GCF_000697945.3 Frankliniella occidentalis | reverse complement strand
CCGAGGCCGAAAGTTACGCTGATGAGATACAAAAGGGTTGTTGTGGGATGGGACGGGCATAAAGGAATGCCAGGCCAGCGCGGAGGGAGGGAGGGGGACAGGGATAGAGGTAGAGTTTGGGAGGGTAGAAGAGAGCAAGGCAGAGAGAGAGGGAGAGAGACAAGAGAGAGAGAGAGGGAGAGAGGAGACAAGAGAGGGAGGGAGAGAGAGAGACAGAGAGAATGCTGCGCGCAAGACGCGTGTACGCACCACACACGCGCGCGCGCACACACACGCATGCACGACACGCGTGCAATGGAGGCGCCGTTATTTAGCGGCAGGAAATTAAATATGATAAAAACGCATTGTGCACGAGGAATGTAAGATGGCGGGTAGTGGCGCCGGGTGGGGCGACAGCGCCGGAGCAGGGCGTTCCGGAACAGAACCAGAAAAGACGGATGGAAAAGGGGGTGAGAGGGGGGGGGGGGGGTTGTCACGGCGAGGAGGGTTGAGGATAACAGACGCAAAAGGTCCCGCGAAAATGCGGGGTGGTAACGTCGTGGCGCGTTTACACACATCACCCCGAAATGAAAAAAATAAAGGTTCTCTTTTAACAAAACAAAGAGAAAACACGCCTACACGAGGAAAGACCAGCAAGTATGCTTACTCGCTATCACTAAATGTAACTTCAAAATGCCCAAAACCACATGAAAATAAAGGAAACTAATGTTTGAAGTGCAAGGTCACTCCATACCTCTTATCTCTCTCTTTCGCCTTTCATGGTGCGCACCCCCTCCCTCTCTCCGTGGCGATCCCGCCCGCTTCGAGTCTCGAGTGTTTCACACGTATGGAAGGCTCCATCCCCCGGTTCTCACACAATATTTCACACTCTTAAAGCGGCGTCGCCTGACAATCCAAGACGTTATCACCAATATTAATAGTCTGCAGCCCTCCCGGCTCTCCTCCGCTCTCCCGCGCCCTCCGCATTTTATTCCTTGTTTTACGTCCTTGTGGGGGACGCGAGGGACCACCGCGGGGGTGAAGAGGTGCAAGAACCCCGGGACGCGTGGATGAGAGAGGGGGGGGAGAGAGGGAGAGGGAGAGAGAGAGAGAGAGAGAGAGAGAGAGAGAGAGAGAGAGAGAGAGAGAGAGAGAGAGAGAGAGAGAGAGAGCGGGGAAACCCCCGAGAGTGTGAGGCACGGCCGCAC
>NW_026268255.1:9239-10150 GCF_000697945.3 Frankliniella occidentalis | reverse complement strand
CGCCGCGCACATCCCCGCCTGCTTTGAGTAGGCGTGGCGTGGCGGGGTGGGGCGGGGCGGCACAGGTGAGTTATGTTGGCGCGGCACCTGGGCCCGATGACGTGACGTTGCGGGGTGGGGACCTCCGCGAAGACACCTTCCGCGTAGTTTCTAAAAGGCAGGGGGTGTAGGTGAAGATCGGGGCGGCACAAGGTCGCTCTATCCCGCTCTATTGTCCACGACGCCGACGCGGGATGCCGACCTAAAATGCGGAAGTCAGAAAGCACTAACGAACTATTTTGGCGTGATAGAAGTATAGTGCATTGTCTGCACGAGGAGGATAGGTGACTTTGGAGTAAATACCGTATATTTCTACCCCCAAAATGCCCCAAGAACACTATAGTCTCGACCGAGGGGGCCACCACTCGCGTTATCCTGTGTACTACAGATGAGGGTGTAATCCCTATGTAATCCTTGGGTATTCCCTGTTGTTATGCTTTACCAAATTTTAAAACATGATCACTACATGTTACCTTATTGTCCAAAGTAAATGGTTTTAGAGACAGAAATTCAACAAAATTCACGTGTCATCCCTCAAAATGCACGTGTACTCACTGTAATCACGTAATTCTGAGTACATCCTAAATCGAAGTGGTGGGCCCCTCGGTATCGACAGAAGGTGAACGAACATCTTACGCGAGGCATCACGTGGTTACAATAATTCTCACTCACCAGAACTGTAGTGTGCAAAAAAAAAAAAAGACGTCTGTCGTCTCATCAAAGGTGCCACACCACTAGAAATTTGAAGATTAGAGACCTCCTGCTGCCTCCTGCTGGTCCGGGACTACCTTTTCTGGCAATGCTCTGAAACATACAGAAACGGCACATGAGTACTTCAAACTCAACCCCTGCGATAAACAAATCCACCAAGA
>NW_026268255.1:7181-7867 GCF_000697945.3 Frankliniella occidentalis | reverse complement strand
GCGGCAGCAGCGGCAGCAGCGGCAGCAGCGGCAGCAGCGGCAGCGGCCCCTGGAGTGTCCACAGTAGTCACTCACATAACTCCAACGACGCCAGGGTCGTTAAGGCCCCGGGAGCAAGGGCGAGTTAAAAAGGGGCGACAAAGAAGAGCAAAAAAAAACTTTGAGTGCAAGAGTGGGATGTGACACGAGTTCAACATCCCAGTAAACACAAACTGCGACATGACCAAGCGGACATCCATACAAAACTGCAATACAATGACCGTATTCTCATGAACTTCATTTTATACTCGTTCACAGAAAATATTTCTTTTGAAAACACGATTTTGAAATCGTGATTTAAATTAATTTTTCCACTAACCTTTCAAAATAAATAAATAATAGGTTAAATCATTTAGTCAGCTTACAAGACACTTTTTTTTCTGCACAAAGGAAACAAACTAAAGAAAAGATAATAAGCACGGGCCGAATAATGGTCCGCAGGCTCCGCAGGTCTGCAGGCGGCGCGGCGGGGGGTTGTTGGCTCACCGTGAACCCCAGCGCCCGCCGCCCCAACCCCTCCAAAAGCTTAGGCAAGTAATTTATGCTCGCTCCCCCACCCCCGCGCTGCGGCCGCCGGAGATGTGTCTGAGTTTTGCAGCTTCTCTTCATACATGTCTCGTCACTAAATCTTGCCCCGCCCCACTCCG